>NW_026057582.1:28183291-28284526 GCF_023721935.1 Panthera uncia
GAAGAGAAGAGAAGAGAAGAGAAGAGAAGAGAAGAGAAGAGAAGAGAAGAGAGAAATGAGGTTAGTTCTATCAGTCTATGATTTGCTAACAACTTAATAAAGTTCTTCGCATTTAACGTTTTGAATTAAAAAAAGATAATGCAGAAAACCTTTATTTTTAAAGACTAAACATGCTGTAATTTTATAAATTTAGCAACTGAAGGTATTGGACTCACATAAGTACACTTCAGCAATTGCTTTATATAGAGAATCATTATTGATCTTTCAATGGATTACTACTTTAAGGTTTCTATTTTATTTATTTCTATTTCATTTACAAAGGACTGACATTTTCTAGTGTAAATCAAAAAGGCTGTTGACAATTTATTTCTTTAAGGTCTAGAAAATTTAGGTCAGAATAAAGGAACATGAATAAAAATTCCAAAATCCCATTTATGAATCTTATCATTTTTCTCTGATGTCACTTTCCCTTCATTTCTTTACCTAAATAATTCGTTCTCAAACCCCAGACCGAAAGCACTGGCAAATTCTGAGAACGGATCAGAAATGCAAACTCTGTGACCCTATCTCAGACTTACAGAATCAGTAACTTTGGGGTTGGGAGTCGAATAATTTTTATTAACAGTTCTTCCAGAGGATTCCAATGCACAAGAAGGTTTGAAACTCCCTGCTCCAATATACATTTTAATTTTTTTTAATATTTTTTAATTTTATTTTTGAGACACAGAGAGAGCATGAGCAGGGGAGGGGCAGAGAGAAAGAGAGACACAGAATCCGAAGCAGGCTCCAGGTTCTGAGCTGTCAGCACAGAGCCAGATGCGGGGGCTCGAACTCATGGAGTGTGAGATCATGACCTGAGCTGAAGTCGGATGCTCAACCGACTGAGCCACCCAGGCGCCCCTCTAATATATGTTTTAAAAAGGCTAATCAACAATATAATAAAATCCTAGACTTACTCTAAAAAATTCTTCTATGTTTTAGAAAACTAAGGTCTCAGCTAATCCACATAAAAGATGTAAATCTACACCAACTCAAAACATGAATTTTCACTATTCTGAAGTTTATACTTTCAATTTTCTCTAGTTCCAGTATATTCCTGTCACATCAGATGAAATGGAGGCTTCTGGCAAAAAATGATGACAAGTCAAGGAAAAAGAGCTCTACTCATCAAAATTTTGCACCAGAAAAATAAAACATTACAAACTATTTTAACAGGTACAGTAAAAGTAAACCTAAGGATTATGACAGATCACAAACTACAGAAAAAGGCCCAAATAATGTTCTTGTTAGAGCTACTTTAATATCCAAACTATACAATACATTTAGGAAACCAAGAACTTCAACTATTTCACAACTTGTAAGCTTTGGCCTCTGTCAGAAATAGTTGACTCATTAGCTAGCTTCCAGTTAGAGGTGGTGAGTAAACTAATGGAAAAAAAAGTAAAAACTTTTGATAGAATGCCACCTCTAAGTAAGCAAGGCACACTTTCTTGAGAGAAAAAGAATAAAATGAATTCTCCACTTAGCTCCTGTGACATACCAAACTATTTTTTTTAATGTTTATTTACTTATTGAGAGAGGGAGGGAGAAAAGAGAGAGAGAGAAGGGCAGAGAGAAAGGGAGAGAGAGAATCCCAAGCAGGCTCCGTGTTCACAGTACGGCTGACAGCGCCAGTGCAGGGCTTGAGCCTGCGAACCAGGAGACCCTGGGATCACGACCTGAGCCAAAATCAAGAGTCAGACGCTCAACAGACTGAGCCACCCAGGCACCCCAAAACTTACTATTTTTTAAGGAAAATTTTCTAAAATGCATTGTAAACATTTCAGTCTTTTAAACTGGAGACTGACAAACATACCTCGAGGGCATAATGTAATATATGGCGATCAATACAGGCGCTTTCAAAGACCCAATGCTAGCATGCTGTTTTAGTTTCTTTTACATCAGTTGCTCCAACTCTCCTACTACTCTTACTCACTCATCACAGAGAACCTTGAATGCTTCTCCCCTTTCCATAGATATTCCTCAAATAGCACACTGTCCTTTTGCAACTTTTCTTCACATTCAAAAACTTCTTTTAAAAATAATTTTCTAGGGTCGTCTGGGTGGCTCAGTCAGTTAAGCGTACGACTTTGGCTCAGGTCATGATCTCATGGCTCGTGAGTTCGAGCCCCACGTTGGGCTCTGTGCCGACAGCTCAAGAGCTGGAGCCTGCTTCGGATTCTGTGTCTCCCTTTCACTCTGCCCCTCCCACACTCATACTCTGTCTCTCTCTCTCTCCCTCAAAAATAAACATTAAAAAAAATTTTTTTTTAAAGACAACTAGTAGAAAAATGGGCAAAGAACATAAACAGGCAATTCGCAGAAGAGGAAATGCAAATGGCCAATAAGCATAAGGAAAAAAGTTCCACCTTATTAGAAACTAGGAAAATACAATTAAAGTAACCTGAGGAGTCATTTCAAACCCAACCAACTGATACACACGAAGTCGGACAATACCAAAAACTGGCCAGGATATAAAAGAATGAAAACTGCTGTATGCTCTTGATATATAACCACTTCAGAAAACATACTGGCAAACTCTAATACAGTGTAAGATCCATATACCCAATCATAGTGATTATCATTGAGAAGCTCTTACATGTGCAGAAGGATTAATGAATAAGAGTATCATTGCAACACTGCTGGTTACTGTGAAAAATTGGAAACTATTAAATATTTATAAACAAAAACTAGATCATTTTTATATGTTCACAAAATAAATAAAAATCGAATGAACTAGAGCTTTATGCATCTATATATACATAAATTCCAAAAACAGGTCTCTTCTGCAACATGTACTTATGCATTTCAAAAATGTGGGAATTTTCTTCTACAACTTTCACATACACACATATATTTCATACACAGTTTTAAAACCTGCAAAGTGGTGATATATTAAATATCGCTTATGTTCATAAATATAGTAAGCATGACAAACACTAAATTCAGGATAGCAACTAAAGGCCAGGAAAATAAGAAGGGGAATATGGGAGAGAGGCTCCAATTTTATCTTTAATTTCTTTCTGTTATATAATTAGACCACCTGTCCAAATTAATTGCAAATTTTGTTTAGTTTGGTGAGGATTTCATTTCATGTACGATCAATATATAACAGAAACAGAAAAACCTTAGTGAAAATACTCTTCAAAATTAACAAAGTATACAAAACAAACATGACAAGACATTAAAGTTTAATAAAGTTGGGTGGTAGGTAAATGGGTACTTATTACATTATTTGTCATACTTCCTGCATACGCTTAAAATACATCATATCAAAAATTTCAGAAATAAATATTTGGATTAAAACAAGACCACAATTTTTCAGCTCTCTTGACTAATCTCATCAAACTCTAACTCCCTTCACTGTGAATGAGATTACCCATAGCGGACAAAAGGAAAACCTCTTTTCTGGGCTAAGGCAGCCCATCCTCTATCTGCTAAGGATGGAGGAATGAAGTCATGGGCAACATTTTGTTTCTGGAAAGACAGAAATGTTTTAAATGTTATCTTCTACTTGAACACTAACGATATACCCTTGCAATTATACTTGAAGTTACACAACAAAGTCATCTAACTAAGACTGGGTTAATCAGCTCCAAATGATTTTAATTTCATTATACTTCTCATAGGGTAATCACCTTGATCTTATTTTCTCAGGACTGTCCCAGTTTTAAAACTGAAAGCCCTGTGTTCCAGGGACCTCTCGGTCTTGGGCATACCAGGACAGTTGGCCACCCTAACTCCTGGTCACAACAAAACTTAGGAGAGAGAATTTATCTAATAAACCATCTTAATTATACAGATGGGAAAAATGAGGTACTAAGAAATTAAGTGAATTAAACCAACTTACAAACACCTGTTTCAAATTACACCTGGATGAGCGTTCTTTCCTTTAAAGGGCCTATTTATAGGTGACTCAGCCACAACCGCTAATTGCCAATTCATCACTGTTCCTGAATCCTCATAGGTCCCCCAAACCCAAAGGATTGCCCCATAAGTTCAAGACTACAGATGCTCCTGACGTTGGAGGAAGAGACGGAGTAAAGGAATAGAAGTCCATTTTTTACACTGATATCTGAATAAATTCTGTAAGAAAGTTACTTTCCTTCTAGTTTCAAAAATATGTTTAAATGAATGTTCATTTATTTTTATAATATTTAAAATAACCTACATGCACACTCTAGGGGATATACTGTCATAGATAAGCACCTTAACAGAACATTTTAATAGCACTTTAATTCAGAGGCCCTAAATATATGGCCCTAAAACTAAATAATGTTTGTGACAGTATCTAGCACAGGGTCTAACTCACTGAAGACATTCAATATGTTAGTTTCCTTTCCTGAGCAGCATGGAAAGACTGAAACTTTCCACATCTCTCAATTTCCTTGTGATTCTTCTAAACTAGCCACTGAGCAAATAAAGAAATAAGCCTGATAAGGACTTTTGATGCCTGCAGAGGCTTGTCTTCATGTGCTTGTATCTAACAAATCCACTCTCCAAGAGGGGAAATAAAGGAGCTGCTTTCAATTAATCCACAAAACAGTCATCTACATTCAATTTAAATTTGGACTTACCCCCATTTTTTCATAACCAACCAAAGCATGTACACAATGGCTTCTTTATAGCAAAACAAAAAAAAAAAAAAAAAAAAAAAAAAACTTAACAATGAGATTCTTTTCCTTTTTGGTTTTGTTTTGTTTCAAGTACACTGGTGCAAAATGAATACACAAGACTTCGTATTTTCCTTCCCCAGAATTTTTTCATACAATATCTCCTTTTAGTATTGTAACATTTTCCTGGGGTAAGAGATAGTTGTAAGAACAGAAAGAACACTGGAGGAAGCTTGACATTAGAAAGCACAGTTTTATGTACCAGGTTTGTCCTATAATTTTCTATGTGATCTTGGACAAGCATTTAAACTGCAAAATGGGAATACCTATCCCATGGTAACTGGAAAGTATGAGAATGTATACAGAAGATATTTGTAAGCTGCAGAAGACATTTTTAAGAAGATAAACAAAAGATAAACTTATTTGATATCCCATAATCAATGGCAGGGTTAAAATTAAATAAACCAGGCCTGGTTTTCTAGGCAGTGGTCCCCTAAAAGATCTGGAAGGTACCACTAACAACATTAGCACTAAAACTTGCTAAAATTACACGAGTACATGTAATTATCAATAAAAATCCCATGTCAACTGTAACTCCTATACAGCGCCCTTTATTTCAATTTATCAATCACTAAGGTATAAAACAAGGCAGACAAAAAAAAAAAAAAAAAATATATATATATATATATATATACACACACCATGAAAGCCCCACAAAACCTGAGTGTGAGGGATGTAAGTAATACTGCATTAACAATGGAGAGCTAACTATGTGCCAAGCACCATTCCCACAGCTGGGGATACAGGGTTACACAGTAAAGGGAGGCAGATAAACACATTAACAAGTTAGTAGACAGTATGGTAGAAATGCTGATATGTGCTATGCACAAGTAAAGCATGGAAGGGTATAAAGGGTAGTAGGGTGGGGAAGGGGAGTAGAGGAAGGAAAGGCCTCACTGATAGGGTGACTCATGAGGTGACCTAAATAAAGCAAGTGAAGAAAGCCATCTGAGAAGAATGGGAGAATAATCCAGGACCCAGAGATAGAAATGAGGAAGCAGTGAGTAAGGGAGAGGTTAATAAGAGATAAGACAGGGATGGGGGCAGAGGAGAAGAATCCGGTCAAGACCTCAGACCTGATTTTTTCTGAGATGAGATACCTTTGGAAGGTTTGGAACAAATAGGTGACATATAACTGTGTTGTTGTTGTCTTTCCCCAAAATTTGTTAGTGGTGGAATCTTTTGTTCAAATGGATCCACAGAAGATCAATATATAAAAAGATACAGTAGGAGCTGCTCTAGTTAAGGAAGGGGTACCCAAACTAAGTTGGGACTGTCCCCATTTTCCCTCTCCCTACTCTGAAGTAACAGTTTTACAAAGTCTGTGGCATTGAAACTACCAAGGAACTTCATAATCTGGTCTCATGCTAACTTTTCAAAAATCTATTCCGGGGAAGGGCACCTGGGTGGCTCAGTCAGTTAAGCGTCCGACTTCGGCTCAGGTCATGATCTCGCAGTTGGTGAGTTCGAGCCCCACGTCAGGCTCTGTGCTGACAGCTCAGAGCCTGGCACCTGTTCCAGATTCTGTCTCCCCTTCTCTCTGTCCCTCTCTGGCTCATGCTCTGTCTCTGTCTCTCTCAAAAATAAATAAACATTAAAAAAAAATGTTTTTTGGTTTAAATCCATTCCAGGGAAATAGCAAAAAGGAGCATATCGAGCTGCTGTTACAAACATGTTTCCACAAAAACCAGTCTTTGTAACACCCATTATCAACCAAGAACTGAGGTAAAAACTCTTCTCCTCTCCCTTCCTTCACACACCCCTCGGACTACATACTACCCTTTACAGCTTGTGTTCCCTTTTAGGGCTTCCCCTGATAATTATTTTAACTTGATCTCACTTGATTAAAAATGTTCTGGCAGTACAGTGTGACCTGCCTCTGATGACATATCTCTGGATACAGCTTCCCTGTCTATTTATATTTTAGGAAAATTCTTCCTCCACTAGTGTTATTTCTTCTATCAGTGGTGATAGAAGTTTGCTCTACTCTAATCCTACCCATTCATCAAAGAATATTTTGTGAAGCCTTCCTCCTCACATTTTGACCCTTAATTGGAATCCTAAATCTTAGTGTGAAGGGCACTTCCAGGCCATCTAGTTAGTGCTCTAGCTCATTGCTCATTCCACAGACTAACTCTCTGCAGATGTGGTTGGTAGTTTTCCAGCCTTCTCTGGAACTGCTTTTAGTGACAAACACACACTAAGCCACAAGGCAGTCCGCACCCTTTCAGATGTACAACAGATTATGAGATAATTCTTTTTTATTGACCCAGAACTTGTTTCCTTCCACCACTGGTTCTGCTCTCTGGTTCTAACAGGGGAAAGTCTGATCCCACCCCACCCGACCTGACCCCTCACAGCCTGCATAGCTTATAGTTGGCCTTCTATGTTCCCCCATTCTGGCTCCATCTCTAAAAATCCTACCAATTTCCCAGCTATCTCACAGTCCATCTGTGGGATCTACATTCAATCTGTAATGATTAGCTAACAGAGTTGCAGGCAGGTTGGACATCTGTGTCTCATAACACTAATTACACCCCTTTCTTGATTCTCTCCTTTGAACTCTTTTTTTTAATGTTTATGTTTATTTTTGAGAGAGAGAGAGCAAGCATGAGCAAGGAGGGGCAGAGAGAGGGAGATACAGAATCTGAAGTAGGTTCCAGGCTCCAAGCTGTCACCGCAGAGCCCAACTTGGGGCTCAAACCCATGAACTGTGAGATCATGACCTGAGCCAAAGAAGGATGCTTAACCAACTAAGCCACCCAGGTGCCCCTCCTTTGAACTCTCTTAGGATTTCTACACTCAGTCTTGCATTCATCACTGTGCATTGTCCCAGTGAGCATTTACTGGGCACTGTCAGGAACCATGCCGGGTACTGAAAAAATAAAAGTAAATAAAATGTACTCGGCCCATGGAAGAGTAAGAGTAAGTTAATGTAAAATAACAAATAGCTGGGGAAGTTGGAGAGGCTTTCATAGAGGAGGCGATATCTGAGGCAGGGAGAAACTATATTAACACCTACGTCTCACACAGTCTTGTGTCCCCAGCACTAAATGGTACAATGCTTTGCCCTCAGTTGAAGTTCAGCTAACAGGTAAATTTGATAAAGCAGAGAAAGCTTGCTCAGTCCCCTCAGCCTCTCTTGGAAATGAGGGAAGGAGGTCACTGAATCCATAGTCTGGCAAGGGCAGTTTCAGGGGTTGACACTGTACCTGGCTACGTACAGTATTGCTCAGGTGGTTGTCCTCGGACATCTGTGCATTCTGGAAGTAAGACAAGGGTGCAGGTAACTCTGTCATTGGAGCAAATGTATAGAAATACTTTTTCACAGAAAACAAAACCTCTTGGGGTTCTGAAAAAGGAAAAAGAAAACAATCCTTTGTGCATTACAATTATACTTTTATTTTCAAACACTTCCATAAATTACATTCAGCCAAAACAAACCTTTCTTTCATGTGTTCTCCTCCAAGCCAAGCTTTCTAAGGACCTCTCAGGCTGCTGTCATTTGCAGGCTCCCGGATCAGGTCTGAAATAGGATTTTACCAGGTCACCCAGAGTTGATCAAACCCTTGTAAATCTATTCACATGAATCAAACACTTATAATACCAATTTGTAAACCAGAAATGTATTAATCTGCCATCAACTTCAAGTGACAAACTTTTGTCAGTTTGGTAATGAGTAAATCTACTTGAGAAACCAAGTATTTTCAATCACAAATCTATCTAATGATTTCAGATTTAGAGCAAAGGGACCTAAATGATATTAAAGAATGTTCTCTTCAGGGGCGCCTGGGTGGCTCAGTCGGTTAAGCGGCCGACTTCGGCTCAGGTCATGATCTCGCGGTCCGTGAGTTCGAGCCCCGCGTCGGGCTCTGTGCTGACAGCTCAGAGCCTGGAGCCTGTTTCAGATTCTGTGTTTCCCTCTCTCTGACCCTCCCCCGTTCATGCTCTGTCTCTCTCTGTCTCAAAAATAAAATTAAAAAAAAAAAAAAAAAAAAAAAGAATGTTCTCTTCAACATTCCTTTTCCTATGATGACTAATCCAAATTAACCTTTCTATCTCTGTAAAATTGTCTAGTGCTTTTAATTTTGCAAAATTCTCTTTGTCGTCTCATTTATCCTTACCACAATGCCCCCGAGCCAGGGGAAGCAGGTAACATACCCATTTTACAAAAGCAGAAGAGGACCTAAGTTCAGCGACTTGCTTAAAATCACACAACTGGGCAGACCAGGACAAAAATCACAGACTCCTAACTCCCAGCCTTAGGTCTCTCCTTTGCATCCTGGCCCAGCCTTATTTACACATTCCATTCGGTCTCCCAGAGTTCACCCTGGGGGGGGGGGGGGTGGAACACGCATTCCCATTTGCCTGTCTGCCTTAATTTCCACCAGCCAATATTTTTATTTCAACTTCCCTTTTCATAGAAAGTCTTCAGAAATACAGAAGGAAAAAAAAAATCTGTTTGTATACCTAAGCAGTATTCTCATTTACACACCGTAAGACATTACCACTTACACACTCACATGAAAGTATTTTGTCAATGTCTGGTTTCATTTTCACTTTCAACTTGGGTATCCTCTACCCTGTAAATACTCTTCTTTTTACATTCTAGTGATTTTTCATCAAAAACACCGAAGGCAGATTAAAAACACACACTCAGAAAGTAATTTTCTCCTCTAGTACTGAGTTCAAATTAACCCTTAATTACCTATACCTAGATCATTTAAATCATGACAAATTTTTAATCAAGGTATGCTTCCCTCCTATCCTACGTACTTTTATATACCATGCCAACCGTTGTCCTCCCTTCCAGCTTCAGCCCATGGTTAGCTGACATGAAATCAGGGGATTGCAAATTAATATTAACTAACTAAGACATAACTAATGTAAATCTGTTTTAAAAATAAAGTTAATTAAACATACAAATAGAGACAACAGTCACCTTTATGGTGGTTATTTACTCAAAGTGGATATTTGGGAAGTTTTTGCGAGTATTGGTAATGTTTTGTTTCTTGATCTGGGTGCTAGTTACACAGGGATTTCAGTCTGTGAAAACGCACTCAGCTCTGTACCTATGATGTGTGCACATTTCTATATGCTTCAATTTAAAAATTCAGAGATTTTTGTGGAAGTAAACCTACATTTATGGTTATTCATACCACTGTTCCTGTCTCTTAAAACGAATAAAATTAAGACTTGGCAACATGTATGTTAGCTTACCTAAAAGAGAGCTGCATGCCAATAGAACAGATATATTTTTTTATAAGTCCAATAAACATTCAAAGTAAATATTCTGATCTATGCTTCTAAGATTTTTTAAAGTTGACTATCTCATTGAAATTTTAACATTAATGTAGCATTAATGATCAGCAAACAGAGCACATATTATCCCCTTCTTTCCCACAAAAACATCCAGTATAGTACCTATCACCTCAGCTAACCCAGAAATGCCAGAGGATGGCAAACAGAAAAAGCTACAAGTTGGTCACTTCCACTGATTGCCTGCTATACCAGATCATTTGAAGTATAGCTCTATTACAGAAAAACCTTCAGAAATCTGTCATTAATATTCTCATATAATCCCTCAGAAACAAAATAACAAATAAATAAGAGAGTGTTAGCCAAATGAAACAAGCAAAATACAAGAAGGGGCCATGCGGGCAAAAATAAATAAAAAGTAAGTAAAGTATATTACCAGATAAAATAGGAAACGAAAAGTGATTGTCTATTTACTAAATAGTAGTTTACTGGCTTTTTTTTTTTTTTTTTAACGTTCATTTTTTTATTTTGAGAGAGAGAGCCGCGAGCGGGGGAAAAAGGCAGAGAGCAAGCTCTCGCTGTCAGCACAGAGCCCAACTGGGGCTCAAACTCACTAACTGTGAGATCACGAGCTGAGCTGAAATCAAGAGTCAGATGCTTAACTGAGCCACCGAGGCACCCCTACTGGCTATTTACACCAAAACTCCGAGACAGACACTGAGGGGATTTACTTAATTGCGTTCACTTCATCCACTTTACATATGAAAGCCATGTGGCACACAGAAGTCTACTAACTTGCACAAGGTCACATCCAGTACGCAAAGGAGCAAAGCAACGGCTCACATACTACATTATGTTGCCTCTGTGTAACAAACTCATCCCTGCCCTTTGGGAGTTTACAATAAGCATTAAGTTACATTATGAAACAAAAAAAGTTATAGTGAGCTGATTTTTATTACTACTAGAACTGCTGCTTAGAAGTAAATGAGATCTTTAAAAAAAACCTAGTAAATGAGATCTTAAACTTCAATGACTGATCTAACTCTAAATTAAAAATTGAAGTGTCAAAAGTTTTCCCAATATATACTCCTAGTATTTGTATCTGGTCATTTTAACTTTAGTAGTTTCTACTAGTAGCTTTAGGTTTATAGGATCTGTTCAGGTATTACAAGAAACCACACAAACTGATTATCACACTGGAGATTTCTCAGACAAGTCTTGTGAGAAGCATCAATAATGTGGTAGTCACTTTGGCATATCCCAATATCACTTTCAAAGGCACATCCTGTATTTACATGTGAAAAATTAAGGGTCAGGAAAGGTGAAAGAATTTGCCAGTGCATGATTATGGGGCAAGTAACACCGGTTCCAGAACCCAAGTATTCTGATGCCCAGCCCAGGTCTTTTCCAGTTCACTTAGAGAAAGCTCATGCTTCCACTGATGCTTTGAAGATCACAAAGCTACAGGGTGACCCTTCTTGGAAGGGCTGCTCTTTACATGGAGCTCAGCAGGAAGCACAGGCGAGCACCAGCCTGGCCTGGTGAACAAACAAACATTGTTGGTACAAAGAAAGGCACAGGCAAAGCCTGATTTGATTCTGGTCCAGTAACAGCTGAAAACAATTGAGTACTACATGAAGAAGCCCAATGACCCAACTGTCCGACTGTCCAGGCAGTGTGGCAAAGGACACTACTTGATTTTATAACATTCTTAGCATTCTTGCCCTGAGAACCAAAAAAACAAAACAAAACAAAAAAACGAACAAAAAAAAAACCCCAAAAGATAGCTGTTGGGAAGTGAAGATCTTGTGACCCGAACTGCAAGGGGACGGAAGTAGATTTTGCTGTTTTCTCTCTCTGGCCACCTGCTAAAGATTTTCTGAGACTGACAGAGCACAACACTTGAATTCACTGCCATCCATTTCCTTTTTCTCAAGACACCTGCTCAATCAAATAAAAGGAAAAAGAAATCCTTCTCTGATGGGCAACTAAAATTTCCATTATACACAATGATACTAAAAAACCCCAGAAGAATACAAATAATCTCAAAGCTTACATATGCTGAACAAAAGTCCATCTAATCAGAAAACCTATCCATCAGCACTTCAAAAAGTATCATAAGAGCAAAGGTTTAGAATCCCAAAAATAAGTTTATTAAAAGTCCCATTTAAGGAAGCACCAACAGAAACATACATTTCTGTCTCTCACTCCATCTCAAGGTAACAACTAAACCTCAAACTCTTACAGTAAGCTTACTTAGTTACTGATATTTCTTTCTTCACTGTCAGAGATAAACGTAAAAATTTGTGTGTGTTTTTTTTTTTAAGTTTATTTATTTATTTATTTGGGGAGAGTGTGCACATACACAAGCTGGGGAAGGAGCAGAGAGAGAGGGAGAGAGAGAATTCCAAGCAGGCTCCCACAGCCTGACTCCAGACTTGGACCCACAAACCTTGAGATCATGACCTGAGCCAAAATCAAGAGTTGGACGCTTAACGGACCAAGCCACCCAGGCACTCCAACAAAATCTGTATTCCACAAAAACAAACATCTCCGTGAAACTTATCACGATCTTGTCCAGCACAAAGAGTTGGTGGTTTAATGACTCTAGTCAATTGACTAGTTTCTTCTTCACTTAGAAAACCACCATAAATAGGGGCGTCTGGGTGGCTCAGTTGGTTTAGCATCCGACTTCAGCACAGGTCATGATCTCACAGTTCATGAGTTCCAGCCCTGCATCTGGTTCTGCGCTGACAGTGAAGAGCCTGCTTCAGATTATGTCTCCCTCCCTCCTTCTGCCCCTCCGCTGCTTGCACTCACTCTCTCAAAAATAAATAAACATTAAAAAAAAAAAACAAAAAAAAACCACCAAAAGTATTTTTTTAAGTACCTTTGTATCGTGATGCTAAGAAGTTTTTAAGTGCCAAATGAGACTGTGATTTATTTTCCACAAAAGTTATTTATCAGCTTTGATGTTAGTTTGACATCAAACCTGGACAGGCCGCCCAAGTTCTGATTATATGGATGGGCTGGGAGAGCCTCTATGTGAGTTTTCAAAACCTCACATCCAACAATAAATGTAACCAATCTCCAAACTGCATTCATAATTAAAGTTAATAAAAATAATTTGAAATTAACTTAAAACTTCAGGAATATACACTGGAAAGACTCTGAATTTTAAGAGACTGGGAGCAAACAATTTCCTCAGTCTTACAAGAGGCTTTGTGAAGGTGGTAGACTCCAAAAAGAGCAATGATAGTGATATATCTATTTGGTGATTTTTTTCCCTCCTCCGTCCCACTCTACTTCTGCGAGCCATCTGTGGTAGATTAGATTATTATTCAGCAAATATTCACTCCCTCCCCAGCATCTCCCAGGGAAAAATAGACTTCCCCACGCCCGGGATATCGAGCTAGGCTCTGCTTTGGCGTCAAGGTGGGTGCAGCCTACTAGCCACCCTGTGCCTTTGTGCACAATCATCTAACTTGCTTTGGTCAAAGGGATCTCAGCAGATGTGACACAAGCAGACTGCTGAATTTTGCTTGTGGAGTTGGTCTTCTTTTGCTTCTGCTGTTGCCTTGAGAGGAGCTTACCATGGGTAGCCACTGCCCCTTCAGCCTGGGCCCCAGAATAAAACATGCAAAGCAGACCTACCCTAGCTGATCCACAGTCCTGCAACTTGAGGCAAATATGGAGTCAAATACTCTAAGGCACTGGGTTTTGGGGAGGTCTGTTATGTAGAGTTACTATAATTGTTTTTAAATAATAATGGTTACATGTGCTCAGAAGATGCACTGAAAACGAAAAAAGACTTAACAAATCCAGGATTCTGTATCTGAAACCCTTAAGACTAAATGTGTTTGGAATTCGTATTTTTCTCAGATTTTATAAAGGTAGTACAATGCAAATACTGTATGTTTTTAATGCTCCCTCAAAGTCTTAGAACCACAAAATAAACACATTAATAAATATATAGTGAGGGGCGCTTGGGTGGCTCAGTCAGTTAAGTGTTCAACTTCAGCTCACGTCATGACCTCACAGCTCGTGAGTTTGAGCCCAGTGTTGGGCTCTATGCTGACAGCTCAGAGCCTGGAGCCTGCTTTGGATTCTGTGACTCCCTCTCTCTCTGCCCCTCCCCTGCTCACGCTCTGTCTCTGTCTCTCAAAAAAAAAATAAATGTTAAAAAAAATTTTTTTAAATATATATATTATATAGTGAAACATATAAGTAGTCTTAAATTACAACAATAGGTTCAGGTTAGATTTTTCTATCGAATGACACAAAGCCTTTTGGTTTTTTCAGGGGCTTTTGGATTTCATAATTGTGGATATGGGACTATGGTCTTACATTATCAATATTTGTCATCATTTTAAAGAATCTTTCCCCAAAAAACCTTTACTTTCAGTAACTCTACATGGAAGGTATGATTACTCCCAGTTTGTCTCAAATCCATTGTGGAAATGGGTTGAATACAAGTAATCTTTAATGAAAACATGACTACTCACATCTAACTAATTTGTAAATCAGTGGTTATACTCAGCAATCCTTGCATTCTCTCTTTTGCTTTACATCAATTTAAGGAACTGTATGGGGCAGTGTGAAAACCAAACATTAATACCCTTTAATCAACACACACTGTCAGGGTTTCTTCTACAAAACCAGACATTGTGATAGGTGTTGGGGATGCTACCAAATCAGATAATGCTTCTGTTTCCGTAAGGAGCTAACTCGCTAGAGGAGAAGTCAGACAAGTATATTTTTATATTAATTACATGTTGAAATAAAAACTTTTAGATGTACTAGGTTACATAAAATAGACTATTAAAATTAATTTTATCTATTTCCTTCTACCTTTATCAAACTTGTTCATTAAAAAGTTTTAGGGGGTGGGGCGCCTGGGTGGCTCAGTCGGTTAAGCGGCCGACTTCAGCTCAGGTCACGATCGCACAGTCCGTGAGTTCGAGCCCCGCGTCGGGCTCTGGGCTGATGGCTCAGAGCCTGGAGCCTGCTTCGGATTCTGTGTCTCCCTCTCTCTCTGCCCCTCCCCTGTTCATGCTGTGTCTCTCTCTGTCTCAAAAATAAATAAACGTTAAAAAAAAAAAATTAAAAAAAAAAAAAGTTTTAGGGGAGAGGCGCCTGGATGGCTCAGTGGGTTAAGCGTCTGACTCTTGATTTCAGTCCATTTCATGATCTCAGCTTGTAAGATCAAGCGCAGAGCCTGCTGGGGATTCTCTCTTTCCCTCTCTCTGCCCCTCTCTGCCAATAAACTTTTAAAAAAAGTTTTCAATTAACATTCGTACCTCATACTGTTTCTACCAGACAGTGCTGCTCTAAATCTTCAGCTCCTTCTGCTATACCAGGCCAGATACTGAAAATTCCTAACAGCCTTCTCCTTCCCGAAGCTTCCCTCCCTTCCTCAGCCTTTGTGACACTGAACTCTGGAGGTTCTCCTCCCGCCACTCATTCTCCTCAGGTGGTTCCTCGCCCTTCTTCCACTCCTTCATTCTAAGTGTTCCTAGGGTCTGCGTGGGCCTCCTTGTCCCCTTCCTTTCATTAGGTATTGCTCCAACATCAACTAGAAAATCTATTTCAGTGACTCTCATATTTACAGCTCCAGGTCTGTCCATGGGACATCTTCACCTGCTGGCACTTCCAAAGTGATACTTCCAAACCACTTCCTCATGTTCCTCTCTAAACTAGTTCTTTGCTCCTAACTTATTTCTGCAATCGTTTCCCCCTTTCTCCAAACTTAAAACCTCCTACTCAACTTTATATTTTATTCCTTCTCTACTGGATGCCATGTCCTGTTCCTGTTTTTCCTCCTTTCTAAGCCCCTGTCGTCACCAAAGATCAAACTCCCATCATATCTCACCTGAATTATGCAAAAGTCACCTCAATTCTCTTATCCATTCTAGCCCCCACTATTAGATTAATGTGCCTAAAGTTCTGACCATAACAGTGTCACTCGTAAAACACATTCCAAATCTGCCTAACATCACATGAAGAGTCAGTATTAAAGGTCTTTGAAAGGTTTTTCAGAATATACCATAAAGAAGTCTCTCCCTATAATCTTCAATAATATTAGTGGGAGAGGCACCTGGGTGGCTCAGTCGGTTGGGCATCCGACTTCGGCTCAGGTCATGATCTCACAGTCTATGAGTTTGAACCCTACATCGGGCTCCAGGGCCTAGAGCTTGCTTCAGATTCTGTGTCTCCCTCTCTCTCTGCCCCTTCCCCACTCACGCTCTGTCTCTCTCTGTCTCTCAAAAAATGAATAAACGTTAAAAAAAAAAATTTTTTTTTTTTTTTTAATAATATTAGTGGGGCACCTAGGTGGCTCAGTTGGTTAAGCGTCCGACTTCGGCTCAGGTCACGATCTCAACAGTTTGTGAGTTCGAGCCCCGAGTCGGGCCCTGTGCTGATAGCTCAGAGCCTGGAGCCTACTTCAGACTCTGTGTCTCCCCCTCTCTCTACCCCTCCCCTGCTCACGCTCTGTGTCTATCTCTCAATAATAAATAAATGTTAAAAAAAATTTTAATAAAATAATATTAGTGGGAAAGCAGGAGCAGAGGAAGCCTGGATCTGAGAGGAACAGGATCACATAAGCTTTGGTAACATATGTTGTACTTTCCTGCTAGGGTGGTTCTCAGAGACCAACTTCAATCTTCAGTTTCCCCTAAATGAAAATCCTTGCAGCAGTCTAGGACAGTTACAGCCATTAACTTAAAATTCAGCAAAAATCACATCCATTCAAAGAAAGTATACCTAGGACCATGCCACTTCTATTATCTACTGGGCGAGGGTAGGGGGATAATCCATGCACTCAATATATATGATCTTTTTCTCATTGTTAAGGGTTTATTATTAAATGGGGGTGGGGGGGGGCTTAAGTTGGTTGAACTCTGCAAATGAGTTAAGGAGAAATGAAACAAACAGGCTTTTTTGCAGGTGACCGAAATTAGCCGAATGCAACAAGCTCCAATCTACTTTGCTGTTTTATTCTCCTTCATAACAGTTATTTTAATGGTCAGAGTGGGTCACTAGAGGCTTAAGATCCAGAGAATCCCTGTTTGTGATACACCCTGATTATAATACCCTTCCCACTTTAACTCCAGGAGTGAAAACCTTTCCCTTTCCACTGTTAAAAAAAAAAAAAAAAAAAAAAAAAAAAAACTCATATAACAAGACTCCCTAACCAGATGTGATTTCTACTTGCCTGAAACTTCAGAGAATGTTACAAGCTTTACAGCGTGCTCTGTCATATAGTTATATATGCCACAGTTATTTGCATCTTATCCTTATCTCCCAAAGTCCTGAATACTGTATTAATCTTGCCCAAAGCAGGCAAGTAATGCTTTTAAAATTATTATTCAACTGCTCTCTTACAATAAAAAAATATTTATTTGAAAAGAATCCGAACGGGAACAAAACGTAAATATCCAAGACACATGCAAAGCAATATCATGCCTCGCGACGGTTCCAACCAAGGCAAAAGCATCAGACCCTGTTTTCCTCCTCGAGCGTCAGACACAAGGAACTTAGCCCTGAGTGCCACTCGCTTCCCCAGACAAGGACACACTCAGGGTATGAGGCGCGGAGTTTCACTAGTTGCTCAACCAGACCGGGGGCAAGGAGCTTCCTCTTTCTCCTGCTCCACTCCAGTCAAGACCGGCAATCCCGGCCCAGGGCACCTGCGCCCTGAAACGTCTTCGGGAAACCAGCACTTCCGGAACAAATCTACGGAGGGGAATCTCTTCAACCTGACCGCGCGCTGAGCCGGGAGCAGGAGAAACGGGCCGCCCCTCCTCGTTCCCCACTCGGGGTTCCTCGGTCCCCGCTCGGCCGCGCCCCGTTCCTCATCCTCGAGGACACCGACTCCACGGCCCGGGCAGCGACACAGGGCCGGGCCCTGCCCGCGACCGCCCGTGTCTGCACCGTGTGAGGGGCACCTTCCCTTCTCCCCTAAGTCCCCATCACGCACCTACTCTTCTCTCGCCGCCGACACCGGCCCCTGGCAGGGGAGGCTCCTTCCCGAGCAGCCGCTGTTTTGTTTCCGATGTGAAATCGCAGCCTCTGGAGCTGCTCGGCCTAGGCCCCGCCCAAAAGGCTTCACTGGCGTCGTCATTTCCGGCTCTGGCGTCGTTGGCGGCCAGCCGGGGGAGGGGCGGGACCTGTAAGGGCAAGAGCAGGGCCCACCGGTGCAGGGGCGGGGCCTAGAGAAAGAGGGTGGGGCTTCCGGTAGCGCGAGCGCAGATTGCGGGGCAAACCCTGCGCTCCAGCCGGCCCAGGGAACTAGAGGAACCCGCCCAGAGTGCTGGCTTGAGTCTGAGATTGTCAGGGATTCGAGGCTGCTCTTGAGCTGAGGATCAACGTTTCTACCTCACCTGGGCCCAGCGGGTGCTTCTTCTGGCCTACAAGTGATGGCAACTTAAATCTAACGTTTCTTTCATTTATCTATAGTACCTATTTATAGTGTTTCTCAATGCGAATCAGCTGCACCACAGTCAAGAGGCTACTAATTAAAATTGTAAATATCTGTGCCCTCCACACCCTACCCAATGAATCAAAACTTACGGGAGGAGGGGGGTGGAACCTGAAAAACTGCATTTTAAACAAACATAGCCGGGTAGTACCTGGGTGGCTCAGTAGGTTAAGGGCGGCGGACTTCGGCTCAGGTCATGATCTTGTGGCTGGCGAATTGAAGCCCCGCCTCAGGCTCTGTGCTGGCAGCTCAGAGCCTGCAGCCCGCTTGGGATTGTTTCTTTCTCTCTCTCTCTGCCCCTAGCCACTCCCACCCCCCCGCCCCCGCTCACACTCTGCCTCTCTGTCTCTCAAAAGTAAATAAACATTTAAAAAAAAAAAAAATTAAACAGCCCGGGATTCTTAAGCTCCAAGGTTAAAATCCAGTCTTCTTAGATAATAGGCTTCCAGAGAGCATAAAATGTGTCTATTTTTGAAATGCCCAGAGTATTTCATACACAGTGAATTGCTCAGCGGTCACTTAATTTCCGCGTCTGCCAGCTTTTCGTCCAAATTGCAATAAAGATAGTACCAATAACTAACTCCTTAAGTAGTATGGCATACTCAGACACTCATCTGAAAGCTGAGAGTAAAACTAGTACTACCACGTAAAACCAAAGGTGAAGAATAGAGAAATGCTCAAATTCACAGGTAATCTGAAAACTGACAATGAAATCAATGATGCATGGCATCTGGTCAAATGATATCTTTTGCTTCTTTTAAATTCGTCCCCCAATATAGCCCTACATGTTCCTAAAGCATGGGTCCCCAATCCCTCCCTCCTCTCCCCACCCAATACATAGATTTAGAAGTTTTTTCCATGAACAGGAAAGAGATATGTTAGAGGAATAAAAATGTTGACACTCCCCCTTCAAAACATTTCAGTTTATTTGAGAAAGAGAGAGAGCATGAACAGGGGAGAGACAGGGAGAGAGAGAGAGAGGGAGAGAATCCCAAGCAGCCTCCATGCTGTCAGTGCAGAGCCCAATGCGGGGCTCAATGTGGGTCTCAGTGCAAAACTGCAAGATCATGACCTGAGCTGAAATCAAGATCCTGATGTTTAACCGACTTAGCCACCCAGGTGCCCCCTCAAAATATTTTTTTAAGTTTGGTTTGTTTGTTTGTTTATTTATTTATTTAGAGAAAGAGAGTGAGAGAGGGTGGAAGGGCAGAGAGAAAGGGAGAGAATCCCAATCAGCGCAGAGCTATTCTACCTATCAGAGCAGAGCCCAATGCTAGGGTTGAACCCACACACTGTGAGATCATAACCTGAGCTAGAATCCAGAGCTGGATGTTTAACTGACTGAGCCACCCAGGCACCACCCCCAAAGATATTTTTTAAAGTCTTCACTGAATGCAATCTGGTAATATGTGTAGAAAGTCTTAAAATGCTGGTAAACTATTTTTAGAAACAATCTCAAAATATTTGTGCAAAGATGTTCATGAAATTACAACAAATTATGGATCATCCACTTCACAAAATGCCATTAAAAGTGTTTATGAAGGTTATGTGTAACAGAAATGTTCTTATTCTGTTAAGTTAAAAAAAATAGACATGAGATTTATGCATATGGGGGCATGTGGGTGACTAAGTCGGTTAGCCTCTGTCTCTTGATTTCAGCTCAGGTCATGATCTCACAGTTCATGAGACTGAGCCCCACATTGGGCTCTGCACTGACAGCACAGAGGCTGCTTGGGATTCTCTCTCTCACTCTCTCTCTGTGCCCCTCCCCTGCTCCTGCTCTGTCTCTCTCAAAATAAACAAACATTTTAAAAAAGATTTATGCGTATGTATAAATACAACTATGTCAAAACACAATCCTGCAAAAAGAAACAAAACGGTTATTTAAAATTTTTTTTTTTTAACATTTATTTATTTTTGAGACCGAGAGAGACAGAGCATGAACGGGGGAGGGGCAGAGAGAGAGGGAGACACAGAATCGGAAGCAGGCTCCAGGCTCTGAGCCATCAGCCCAGAGCCCGACGCGGGGCTCGAACTCACGGACCGCGAGATCGTGACCTGAGCTGAAGTCGGCCGCTTAACCAACTGAGCCACCCAGGCGCCCCCAAAACGGTTATTTTAAAAGCCACCACCAGTGACTGAGTAACTGGACCACAGATAATTTTTCCTTTCGTTTTTGGGATTTATTCATCTTAGAAATATAAACATCCTGGGGCACCTGGGTGACTCAGTTGGTTAAGCATCCGACTTTGGCTCAGGTCATGATCTTGCAGTTTGAGAGTTCGAGCCCCACATTGGGCATGCTAGCTCAGAGCCTGGAGCCTGCTTCGAGCTCTGTTTCTCTCTCTCTCTCTGCCGCTCCCTTGCTCACACTCTCTCTCAAAAATAAATAAACATTAAAAAATTTAAAAAAGAAATATAAACATCCCTGGGGTGCCTGGCTGGCTTAGTTCATGGAGCATGTGACTCTTGATCTTGGGACACGAGTTCAAGCCACATGTTGGGTGTAGAGGCTACTTCAGTAAATAAATCTTTAAAAAAAAAATACACATATCCAGGATTTGCTGAGGAAAAGCAAGCAAAGACATTGGGAATGACAATCCTAGGCATCAAGGAAGAAGAGTCCCAAATAAGGAGCAAATGTCCATGGTGCTAACTGATCAACTAGGGTAGAGCCTATCACATCAGAGTCTCCTTTTAGGCTATCACCAGTCATCAGTGGGATGGTGATATAAACATTTGAGACTTGAGGCATTTGGAGGGAACATATAACTATAAGCTACTCTTCGTGGAATCTCAACAGTGAAAAGGAGTAGGAAAGGTTAAGTTTTCGTGTTCTTTAAAATTTTTAGTCCAGACTGAAGAAAGAAAATAATGGAATACTTGAGCAAGGCTCAAGATATTGCAAAATGTAGTTAGAAAGTAGGGCAGTGGAGATCTCCTGGATAGGATGGGTGGAGGTATCTATAATTATCTACAGAAAAGAAGGTTTAAGACGCATATCATCATAAACTGGAAAGCTAGAACTAGAGAATATGCCTAATGCCTTTTTTTTTTTTTTTAGTCGTCACACCCAGCATGGAGCCCAACTCAGAGCTTGAACTAATGACCCTGAGATCAAGACCTGCAATGAGATCAAGAGTCAGATGCTTACCCTACTGAGCCACCCAGGTGCCCCGCCTAATGACTTTTTTAAAGATAAGGTTTTATTAAACTTGAGACTTAGTTGCTGAGTAAGGGGGTGGGGGTTGGGGGAATCAAGTGACTTGTACTCAGTGAATATTTTTCCCACACCTACTGTATAGTACTGGAAGTTCAAAAACAGTAAAAGCTGCAATGTTTGTGAAAAGGAACTGAAGTTCAGTAAAAGAACAAGAAATACAGCACTGAGGATCCAAAATATCTGCAGTGGTGCATTTATATTTTCCCAAGGGTTTGGAACTTGGGGACAGGAATGGAGAAGCAAAATAATATGAAGGGTGGCAAAAAACAGTATTAAGTGGAGCGCCTAGGTGGCTCAGTTGGTTAAGTGTCCAACTCTTGATTTGGACTCAGGTCATGGTCTCAAGGTTCTTCAGTTCGAGCCTCATGTAGGGCTCTGCTCTGACAGCCAGGAGCCGGCTTGTGATTCTCTGTTGCCCTCTCTCTCTTCCCCTCCCCTACTTGAGCTCGTCTCACAGGATAAACTTAAAAAAATAAAATAAAATGAAAACCCACAGTAGTGAGTGGTGAAAGATGAGGCAGATGGAAATCCAGAGTGCCAGATCTATTAGAACCACTTGGTGGAGACAGTCTATTACAGATTAGAGGCTAGAGCAGTCACTGGTCACTAACACGTAAAGTTAAGACCTGGCCAGAGAGAACTAACACCATTTCTTTACGCCACTGATTCCAAGGCAATCCTACTCAACACTTTCTACACAAAAGCAGGTTGCCATTTTTTTTTAAGTAAGCTCTACGCCCAACGTGGGGCTTGAACTCATGACCCCAGAGACGAAGAGTCACCAGTTGGTCAGTTGGATCCACCAACTGACCTACGCAGGTGGCCCTTTATTTATACACAATGTCACTGCCCCGTTTCCTATGGGAATAAAGAATTGAAATAGAATTGTCATCAGAGCTTCGTGCTTGGCCACTATCTCATTAGCTCTCACATCAGTCTTATTCATTGCAAGGATCATCTCCTGAGACTTGGACCTGATGAAGATAAAAAGCTAGTTATCTCTTTACTTTTTATTTTTTAGAGAGAAACAGAATGCATGAGCAGAGAAGAGGGTCAGAGGGAGAGAGACAGCTTAGGCAGGCTCCACACTGAGTGGAGCCCACCCTGACATGGGGCTCGATCCCACAACCCTAGGATCATGACCTGGGATGAAATCAAGGGACCCAACCAACTGAGCCACCCAGGTTCCCCAAGGGCTAGTTATCTTCTTTTATTTTTAGCCTTCAGTTCTTGTGTATGTTTGTATTTTATTAAATCTTTTTTTTTTTTTTTTTTGAGAGAGAGACAGAGACAGCATGAGTGGGGGAGGGGCAGAGAGAGAGGGAGACACAGAATCCGAAACAGGTTCCAGGCTCTGAGCTGTCAGCACAGAGCCTGATGCAGGGCTCAAACTCACAAACCGAGAGATCATGACCAGAGTCAAAGTTGGATGCTTAACCAACTGAGCCACCCAGGCACCTCTAATCTCCTCCTTAACCAAGAACTTGGGCCCTTCCTTTTAAAAAATGCGCAATAAAATACTTAAAAACTAAACTTTAATATATAGACTTTTCACCTATAGTAACAACTAGTCTAGTCTCTTCACTAGGGTGTATTTACTAGTATTTTTCAATTGACAGGAAAGAAATGAAGCTTTGTAGTTTTTGGATTCTACAACGTAGTGTTCACTAATTTTTCCTTTTGTTATAAAAAAAACCCAGGCAAAATAGCTGTCCAGAACTATTTAATTGCTTCAAAGATTTGCGAAAAATGTTTCATGTGGAGGAATTTTATTAACAAGCACTTCCCTCTCCTTAGGTTGATGTCAACATCTAGACCAGATCTGTCCAATGTAACTTTCTGCAATCATAATCATGTTCTATGATCTGCAGTCCATCTAGTATTGCTAGCCACTTAGCTATACATGGCTATTGAGCACTTGAGATATAGTGTGGCCAAAAAAAATATTGATTTTTAGCCACGTGACATTCAAACATTTGAAATATGCTAGTGTTACTGAAGAACTGAGTTTCAAAATCATTTAACAAACGTAAAATCTTTGATAGTGCAGATCTAAATGGTGAATTAGAATCCCATATATAGGCCTCTAGACACCTATCTGTCAAGAACACTGTTGCATTGGGTAGACTATGTGATCTCTAAGTTCCCTTCTACATATTACTACCTCTGCTAAGAATCTAATGTCCCTTTCCTCTCAACCATGAAGTTCGTTCAACAGTTCAGACAGTACTTTGTGTGTATATTAGCATTCCTCTCATTATTCCTTCTTCACCATTACTGTCTGCTAGTAGAGGAATCTTGTCTTATTAATGTCTATCAGTCTACCTACCTTTTAACATGAATGCCACATACTGTGTTTCAATGGCTAAATAAAAAGTTATACACCAAAAAGCAAAAGGACTGCCTCTTAACAATTCAGCCACCACTTGACACGAGAAGCTAGGTCATAAATCCAACTACTGTGTGATGTGGCAAAGTAGGTAGACGTGGGAGTGTCATTTAATGCAGACAACATGGCTTGAAAAAAACTTTTATTTACTTTTGTTTATCGAAATTATTTTCTTCCTGGGCATTTTAGATTGCTATTCCTAACCTTGGCCTTCATACGAGGTAAGTGATAAAATGAAAGGCAAAGATACCGTCGAATAAAGATGAAACTGTAAGCACTCAAATGTAAATAAACAAATTACATCAATAATTCAACATAATCACATTTCAAAAATTCTACCATTTATCAAAAATTATAAGCTCACTTTGGCCCACAGTATGCATATTATAGTAATAGTTCTTGGGTTTGAAATACATATATGTGAATTTCCCAGTTTCCTTCCTGACACCTAGACTGACCGTTTCTCTGCGTATTTGGGTTTCTGTCTCATACTCTTTATATGCAGTGGCATTCAGAGATCAATTTCAACATCCCTTGCTGAGCAATACTATTTCTCAATTTCATATTGTTAAAAGAAGGCTGATATATGACCTGAAAAGATCTGAAACCATTCTGACATAAAAGCTTTCAGTAGTTTTGTGTAGAAAGTAAAAACGATTATAGAACTCATCAGAAAAAGCTGAGTAAATAAGCCTCATATACACACTACTATTTATTAGCATTACAACTTTTTTTTACTTCATACGGAAGGAGACAGTGTTTAGTTTCATATGATTTGCGAGCTGTTTCTCAATTTGTCCAGCATATATCTAGCACTGGTGCCTGATTGGTACCTGATTGGAAACAGCACTCTCCACAAAATCATTTGCCTCTACTACATATGCAAGTGTTATGGTAAGAACCAGAATAAGTGAAAACAGTTCTCTAAGGAGAAAATGTTCTGAGACTAGCTGGGAATAAAGCCTAGAATATCACAGTCAGTCTCAGGCACCACTTTTGGAAGATTATGTTATGTTCACGAACATACATAACGTGCATCTATCTGCCTCAGAAAAAAAATGTTTCTCTCTTTAAAGTCCACTTAAAAAGAAAATTACACTGCATTTGGGTACTGTTAGGACAAAATACTAGTACAGGTTTCCCTGGCTTTTCAGAAGTCAAGTTACTCCACTTTTACGCAAGACCTACATAGACCTACATTAGCACCTTTTTTGTCCCAACCAAAAGAAATCTGAACAGGATTTTCGCTTTTACGAGAAAAGGGAACATACAGCAAAAATAGCAATCTGCGTTTGTTTTACAGTGAGCCCTTACAGAGGCAGCAAGAGAAGCGCCACCAAGTTCCTTCCTGGGGGACCACACTCAGCATAGGGCCACCACAGCTTTGAACTGTGTCCCTGATTTATCTGGATATATTCTGTGTGTCTGTTAGCAAGACGTATTCTAAGATATCAGATAAGTGTGACAGAGGTCACCTTTGAGCCAGGAATACTCAAAATATTTTTTCCATATAAATTAATGGTTATTGTGTCTTCACTTTATGCCATTTCAGCTTCCGTAACGTTTCACAAGGGTGCCCCTGGGTGGCTCAGTTGGCTCAGGTCATGATTCATGGTTCCTGGGATCGAGCTCTGTGTAGAACTCTGTAGTTGGGATTCTCTCTCCCTCTATTCCCCACCCCCACCACACCTGCTCACACGGATGCCTGCATTCTTTTTCTCTCAAAAATAAACAAACATCAAGTGTTTCACAGGAACGCTCAACTTCAATAGCACGGGAAACCTGTACTGAGAACATACCTTAAACTGCTAATCAAAACGTAGTCCCTAGATCAGTTAACACTGGCATCACCCAGAAGCTGGTCAGAAATGCAAATTTTCAGGCCCCCCTCTAGCCCCACTAAATCAGAGTCTACATTTTAATAAGAGCCCTAGCTGATTTAGGTACACATTAAAGTTTGAGAAAAACTACTTCAAACAACTGATCTTTCCTCCATTAACAAATGTACATATTTAATGTTATTTATAGGATCAAATGAGGAAAAAGCATGATTTATTTTCTGCCAGATCAAGAATGATTCTCAAGATTTTCATGTAATTTTACAACAACTTGAATGAATGGGCACTATAAAGATTTCCAAGTTGAAATTAATCTATGGGCAAACGGTAAAGATAACCCAGAAAGCTCAAGTAATTTAGTAGAAATGTTCTTACGTGTATTCTCCCAAACACTAGAATACACTAGTTTATACACGTCCGATTCTTTATATGCAAATCTGAAAAACAAGAAACTGAAAACCTTAAAGTTTAAGCTTGGTGGCAAACCTGGTCTTGAGTGGATAGGAAACCATTATAAATGATCTTTAACCCAGTGACTGTGATCACTCCTGTCCCACTGCAGAAATGTGAATGTATGAGTTTGGGATCGCAACACAAATCTTAGTGGAGATGTGAAACAGTATATGGTATGTGCCCCAAGACTTGCAGATAGGGACCCTCAAGATAAATACAGTGAAAGAGCTGGAGAAGATAAAAGCAAAAGAAATTAAATCTATCTGAATAAACCTTCATGCTAATGCTGGCTAAATAAACACAACCTAATATGATGCCCTAGAAGCAGTAACAAAGTAAGACAGAGAGGAATGATAAACTGTTTGAACAAGGTACAAAGCTGGAGGGATTAATCCGAGAAAAGGCTAATAAATAAATTTGTAGATGGCAAGGAGCATGAACTTTCTGAAATTTTCCCTGGAGAAACCAGAACTTAAAAATGATAATACTAAAAGACTGTATTCTCCACAAATGTATAGATTAATCCAAAATAAGGCAAATGGCCCCTTTGACCTTCAGTTACTAATACTCATTAAAAATCAAGTACATCAAAAATTCAGCCCCCATTTTCAAGTTCTGTTTCTAGTATGCACTGCACAATTACAACATGATGCCATTTATTTAACAAGACTCTGAAAGAATGGGTCCCCAAGATCAAATATATACAGTTTTAATATTGGAAATATGTACATAATGGAACCACCTCAAGGTTCAATGTTAAGAACAGTGTTTCAAATTCCTTTTAAGATGTAAAAAAAAAAAAAATAAAAATCTAGTAACTCAAGCTCAGTTATGCTTTTATAACAAACCCCACTACCCCCAATTTTTATCTTTCTTTTAAATAAATACTCAGACATGGGAATAACTGCACCTAATTTGTGTTAAGAACTGTTTAAAACCTGTTACATTTTCAGGTAATTTTGCTCCCTGGTGAAATTCTGTTCTACAATAAAGGAAGCCCCATAATATGTCTCTAAGAACACCATCAGTATATTTTTTAAACATTGGTGAGCAGAGGTAAACGAGGTGTGTGCGTGCATATACACTCATAAGATATAAACCTTTACAAAAGTGAAAACAAAAAATTAGTGGTAACTGCCATAAATGATTTACTTTACACCCTTAAAAATAAGATGTAAACTTTGCAAACTGCCATGCTCAATTCCCGTTGGTATTTTTTCCAGATTTTCCTAGTCTGTAAAATTACCTAATTTTACCTTTTGTTTTTAAAAATGATTTTTTTCATCTATGCTTTGCAGATTAAGGGTTTTTTGTTTTTGTTTTTGTTTTTTTTAAACAAAAGAATACACCAAAATAAAGCTAAGGGCCAATTAGTGCAAAAATGCATCAAATAACGTTCTCCAGAATGTAAGGATCTGCCTCATTTCTGAACAATGAAATTAAGGGGAAAACCATTATGATTCACGGTCCCTTAAAAAAGACAGGCTGAAGCAGCCAGCTATCAACAGGAAAGCCCCATTCCATTCACCAAACTGTTGCTGGCCACAAGAGAATACCATGCTCTGGGACACTAATAACCTAATTATCCCAGACATTTGGGTTGGCATAATACCACGTTTCCTTTAGAATTCTACTCTTCAATAAGGAAATGTTTAAGGGAGCCCTCCAAAGAAAATTAGGGAAAAGTAAGACATTTATACACATTCACACGAACACATTCATACAGAGATACAGTAGGAATGGATTGTCTGCTAATCTTAGCACTCTAATTTTAAATTCCATGCCTTCAGGAGGGCTTGCCATTTTTGATCAAGGGGTGGGAAAGGTAATAGGTATGATGGGTATTCTTTCAATTAAAATCATTCATGTAGGTTTCTATACAGTACAGTTCAACATTAAGTGCAATTCTGCAAAAGAATTGGGGAGTCATTTTAATATTTACAAGAAATAAATCAGCAGAACAAGATTATATCAGATAGGCTGTGTACAGTAGCTGCGGCTTATAAAACATACCAGTAATTTGTACCTGGTGAGTATAAAGAGAACCAAGGTAGGATTCAGATGTCTTTACAACCAAGGGAGTACACAGGGCATCAACAAATTAGAGGACAAAAAAATTCACATTTTCTACATTGAAAAAAAAAAATTACAGATCTCACAAATGTCTTTGAAGACAAAGAAAAAGTCAAAGTCCTCTGAAGGGTGGGAAAGAAGAAGCAATCTGAAACGGAACTCTAAATGTAAAAAGTTTTACTTCACAAGACCAATTTTCTTGGCTTCTGTTTCATATATCAATAATCTCCACATTTTGACTATAAAAACTTCTGCTTCTTCATCAAGTACCTGGAAAAGAAAAAGAAAAAACTGAAAAGACAGTAACAGATATAAAGCAATCATCAGCATCTCCCATTGGTGACTGTAGTTTTTTTTTTTTAAAAGGTTTTTATACATTGACAAACATTTACTTTCATTAAAATGACTTGAAGGAAATCTGTCTAGTGTGAGAAGTGTATTAAGTAGTACAAATAAATTGCACACACAAGGGGTGCCCGGGTGGCTGAGTCGGTTGAGCGACCGACTTCGACTCAGGTCATGATCTCACAGTTTGTGGGTTTGAGCCCCACATCAGGCTCTGTGCTGACCGCTTGCTCAGAGCCTGGAGCCTGCTTCAGATTCTGTGTCTCCTCTCTCTGCCCCTCCCCCACTCACGCTTTGTCTCACTCTGTTTCTCAAAAATATATAAATGTAAAAAAAAAAAATTTTTTTTTTTTAAATTGCACACACAAGAAAAGGCAATGCATTCAGGAAAATTCCATGGCCTATCAAATACTAACACCACAATACTTTCTTTGTCAATTCCCTTAAAAAATTCCACACAAAGTTTTTAAAAATTCCCTTAAATTTTTCAGTGATGACAATTAATTAAAGAACTCTTGGGGCACCCAGGTGGCTAAGTCAGTTAACAGCTGACTCTTAATTTTGACTCAGGTCATGATCCCAGGGTTGTGGGATCAAGCCCTGCATCAGGCTCTGCACTGAGTGTGGAGCTTGCTTAAGATTTTCTTTCTCTCTCTCTCTGTTCTTCCCTATCCCACCCTAAAATACAAAAAAAAAAATTTTTTTATTTTAAAAATACTTCTGTTATTTATTTTTTGTTTATTTTTTTATTATTTTGGGTTTTTTAAATTTTTTTGTGTATTTTGTTTGTTTTTATTTTTTATTTATTTTTGTTTATTTATTTATTTCGAGAGAGTGGGACAGGGGCAGAGAGGGGGCTAGAGACAGAATCCCAAGCAGGCTCCACACTGTCAGCACAGAGCCCAACGTGGGGCTCGAACCGACAAAATGCAAGATCACGATCTGAGCCAAAGTCAAATACCCAACCAATTGAGCCACCCAGGTGCCCAAAAGAGTAAATTCTTAAAAAAAATAATAAGAAGAAAACTTAGTCAGACTCCTATGAGCCAGACTTGTCCCACAGTTTAAGAGAAATGTGCACCAACACTAATCAATGTGAAAAATATACCTTAGAAATAATATAGAACTAGATACAAAATACAACCAAAGTTCATTAGTTTATGTATAATGAGAAAAGGTACAGTTTGAAAAAGTCAGATTTTTAATAAGAACAAAATACTACTTGCGCTAAAAAAATTCAATTGCGTTTATTCAGGTAATATTTAGAGGGTGAGCTTTTGCAGAACCAATTGACAAAACTAGCTCAATTAGCTGCTTCCTTCTCTGATCAACAATGAGCCAGAAAATTAAAACAACATAATTGACCAGTAAAGAGTCTAATTATACTCCAGGGGTAGCTGGGTGGTTCAGGGGATTAACCATCCAAATCTTGATTTCGACTTGGGTCATGATCTCACAGCTCATGGGTTTGAGCCCTGCATCAGGCTCCATGCTGACACTGCAGAACCTGCTTGGGATTCTCTCTCTTCCTCTCTTTCTGCCCCTCCCCAACTCATGCTCACGCTCGCTATCTCTCAAAATAAATAAACTTAAAAACAAAAAAAGAGCCTAATTATACTCCAAATATCAAAATATTTCAACAGATCAAAATGGATGGACACTGACAAGACAGCGTCTCTGACAGAGATTGCAACTCTGCCAAGGCCAAATACTAGAACAGTGTTTTTGTTTTTAAAGTTTTACTTTTTAAAATAATCTCTACACCCAATGTGGGGCACAAACTTGCAAACCCCGAGATCAAAAGTCACATGCTCTTCTGACTGAGCCAGCCAGGCACCCCTAGAACATTGTTTGTTTTAATTCCTTAACTCAGACCCAACTATAAAATCCCTCTCTCAACCCCAAGGATAACCTTTTAAAGAGGCCTGAAGGTCAGGGAAATTCAGATTCTATCTATCCCCAAGGACTGGGATCTATTCACATTTCTCCTTTCACCTGAGGATCAGCATTATGAAGTCAACAAGCTTTTCACAAATACTTTACCAAAAATTCTAAACAACAGCTGCATCAGGCTGGCTGGATAACAGAAAACTAATGTTACCTGGCTTTAGACATCATATAGTGCCCAGACACAAAGGAGCTCGACCTGAGAGTTCCCTTTGGTTAGGCACCCCCTACGCCCTTTCCTGACAACTCTGCAGCTAGAAATGTGAGCTATTCCGGGGACCTGTCATCTAAGAACATGCTTGGTGTTTCTTCCCCGACTCATCTTTCTACTCCTGCCTTCCCACTCTGCCTTTTGGACTCCATTACTCTTTATACTAACTACTCTCAAATTCTTTAATTAGTTTTTTCACCTATTCACCTTAACTGTAAACCTGGTGTGTCCCTGAAAGACCCTGACATTCCTGTAGCCTTCTCAGGAAGTTCCTTACTTTCGAAGCCTTAGTCTCAGAGAGGGGAAGCTGCTGGGGCCTCCCTGTTTCTCTTTGCAAACATTATTCTGACCGAGGTTCACGAGCTCTCACTACGCTACCTCCCACTCCGATAACAGCCATCTAGCAAGTACCTAGTCTTCCACTCACAACAGATGGAACGCTCTAGCTTTGCTTCCTATATTTCTCTTCAATCTCTGTCCAAACACACAGGAATTTCCACTTCTATGTGTATGACCCAGGCAGAAAATTCACGTATAGTCTAAACCAGGACATCAGCTTGACCCCAGAAACTGTCTCTCACGGCAATATTTGCAACACACCATTGTCTGGATCACTTGTCTGATTGTCTGAATACATCACTTCTTTCTTAAACATTCTACTCTCTCACTATAACCGCTCTTCCCACAGTGTCACTGGAACCACCAGCCCTTCATTCATGCAACCACCAGCTTCATTCCGATGTTACTGCCTTCTCTTCCTAGCTTGGAGTTCACAGTCCATTCAACCATTCTCACTTCCACCATCAGTTCTGTTCCTCCTTTCTTTTCTCACAAAATCATAATGTGAAATAAATGCAACTACTGACTTGGTTCTAATATTCAGATTACATGTAAGTCAGACTTGAGTTTAACTACTACCTGTCCAAGTGACAAAAGTTACAGAAGTCTTTCCAAGTCTGCTTATTTTATTTATTTAATGTTTTTAAAATTTATTTCTGAGAGAGAGAGAGAGAACAAGAGGGGAATGGGGGTGGACAGAGAGACACAGTACAGAGGATCCGAACTGGGCCCTGCACTGACAGAAGCAAGCCTGATGCGGGTCTCAAACTCATGAATCGTGAGATCGTGACCTACACCGAAGTCGAACACCCAAACAACTAAGCCACCCAAGCACCCCTTCAAGTCTCAGTTTAGATGGTAATTCCTGTGATGCTTGTCCTAGCTGCTCCATCTCCTCTGTCCCCACATCTTTTTTTTACATACCCCCATGATAACAAGTATATTACAGTATCCGAATTAGTATACCTATCTCCCTGCTACTTCTTTAAGAACAGACCCAGTAAGCACTTAATGAATGTTTTCTAAAGGTATGGATAGATCCAGGATTTATATTTATGATACATACAAACAACAAAGGCAAGGGAGGGAGAGAAGACTGTTAATGTTGTCTAATGACATCTTGACGTGAGTACTTTTTAACTTCTTTTAATGTAGATTCACATTTTAATTCAGACTTCTAAAAAGAAAGATTCTGGAACCAACAAAGGTAAAAATTTAACCAAATACAGAGAAGGTTAGTCTGTTTACAGACATTGATTAGACTATTAATAATAAATGTGACTTACCATGGCAACATCATCTAAAATGCTCTGAGGTGAACTATGAGCCATAACCTAAAAGAAACAAATAATCATCATTTTGAAAATGAATTCAAAATTAGCAATATAGTCAAGAAATTTTTAAAGTGCCCCCAAACTAATATGGGAATTTCTTGTGACTAAAGAAACTTTCTATAAATTTAATTCCCAGAACCCCACTCTCTTCAATGGAAGTTTTCCACCAGAACTTGGGATCTCGATCCTTATACTATGTGTTCTAATTCAAATCTGCAGTACAAATTTCAGTGCTACAATAATTACAAGTGGAAAGGGCAGCCTAAGTTTGCTAGAACAGTAGTGGTAGAAAAATAAGCACCTCCTTGAAATGTAATTAGTTATTCCTTTACAGAAATATAGTGCTTCTACTATAATAACTGCTTATTAACAATAATAAAGCTTTGCCTCCAGGAGACAACGGAAGGATGTAGTATACCTTGGTGGTTAAGAGTATTAAGACTACAAGTTATACAGACTTGGCTCTTACTATGTAACCATGGTCAAGATACAATCTGCCTCTAAGCCTCCATTTCTTCATGTATAAAATGGAGATAACAATAGTAATTTATACTTCCTAAGGTTGTTGGGAGGTTTAAAGAACATAAACTCCCATAAAATGCTTAACACAGTACCTGCAAAGAACACAGCCCGGCACACAGCAAATCCATCAATAAAAAGGACCATTATCATTCTATGAAGGAAACTATTTTGCTCCTCTTTCTAAGGATGGATGACTGACAAACTGATGAGATAACCTATCAGCTGTCTCCACAAAAACCTCCCCAAGTGCCTGGGTGGCTCAGGCAGTTATGCAATCTGACTTCAGCTCAGGTCATAATCTCATGTTTCAGGTGTTCAAGCCCCACATCGGGCTCTGTGCTAACAGCTTGTAGCCTGGAGCTTGCTTCAGATTCTGTGTCTCCCTCCCTCTCTCTCTCTCTCTCTCTCTCTCTCTCTGCCCCTTCCCTTCCCTGCTCGTGCTGTCTCTTCAAAAATAAATAAACATTAAAAAAAAAAAAAAAAGCTTCCTCAACTGTACTTCAGCAGCATTCTAACTGTTAAGACAAGAAGGCGGTGGCAAGGCATTCTTGGGGGCAGAAGAGAGCAAAAGTGGCAGCAGTCAGCAAATCTGTTCTCCTTGACCCTCTGAAATGAAAGCATATGGCATAAGGGTATGAGATAGGGTGGAGGCCATGAAATCTCTTACCTGAAACTACCATAGACTTAATTTTGCAAGACTTTTTTATTTTACAAAGTGTCTAATATTTTATTTTATTTTTTAATGTTTGTTTATTTTTGAGAAAGAGAGACAGAGCGTGAGTGGGGGAGGGGCAGAAAGAGAGGGAGACAGAGAATCTGAAGCAGGTTCCAGGCTCCGAACCGTCAGCACAGAGCCCAATGCAGGGCTCAAACCCACAAACCGTGAGATCATGACCTGAGCTGAAGTCAGACGCTCCACTGACTGAGCCACCCAGGCACCCCGAAAGTGTCTAATATTTTAAAGATAACACAAATGTTGGGGATGGAGGGAGTAAAAGACTAACCTTAGAACAAACAAAATCAACTAATGTAGCTTCCTCTTCACCTATGTATTCTATAATTTTCTTATTAATCCATGGTCTAATCCGTCGTTCCATCAATATCTGCAAAATAAAGCATGGTTACTCAATTAAAAGAACTTTTTATTACATTTACTAAAAAGTCTAATATGTTAGTGATTTTTCATAAGACTAAAATATAGCATGCTTTCATTCACAAGTTGAACTAAGACAGGTAGGTATCAAGATACAATTACTTGCTTCTAGTTTATGAAGACTTTAAGTACCACCAAGAATTTCCTGAATCGTCTACCTAAATTCCTTGGCAGGTCAAGATGCCAGCCAAATTATCATCGGTATTTGGCATTAATAAATCAACTGAGTTTGTATGCTATGATCAAAAACTACCTCCAATAAAAATGAAATACAATTTGCTACTCACAGAATCCACAATAGACCAATCGAGGGGATAAGCAAAGAGCTCAGGTTTGGCTGTAGGGATTTTCTCAATGAGACTCTTGATGTGTTTGCGCTTTTCTTCAGTGTTTACGGTGCCTTTGGCAGCATTTTTATCATCTTCACCATAATCCAAGGGAACCAGTTTCCGTTTTCGGGGTACATCATCACTGTCTTCATCCTCAAATTTGTTAAAGACACTATCTACAGGGAGTTTCTTTCTCTTCACAGAGTTAGGTTGACCAGGACTATTGGAAGCACCTATAGTAAAAATTCTGTATTAGCATGATGACTTCTTCAACTTTCATTTCATTTTACAACCCACCATCCCTCAAGAGCATTGCATAATATACTTTCACAAATCTCAGAGAAAGATCCCAACTGTAAAAAATAACTCACTACTCACAAGTGCTAGAAAATTTAACTTTTCACTTCTTCTCAGAACTTGAGGCAGCTGCAGATATAGGAGCACTAGTAGAACTACGAAAACAATCGTGAGCTAGAAAAGCATTTTTGAGTATTTTTCTATCTACCTACCAAGCAGCACATTACTTAGTTTTTTTCCTTAAGGCAAAATTTAAGTGTATACAGGGGGGAAAAATAAAGGAAAGAAGGAAGAAAATGCTAACGTACCCAGTTTAAGACTTAGTCCTATTTTTGGCCTATGTTCCTCAGGTTGTTGTTGATCTGGTGAATTTTCATGAGGAATAATAATACCACAAGGAGACTCATCCCCAGGAGTGTTGGGAGTGGCATTGCCACTGGCAGAGGAAACAGACGGGGCAGAACTGATGGGCCTCAGAGTTGGTTTGAGACAGGGCTTTTGCTCTGGCTCTTCTTCCTCTTCCATGGGTTCCTCTCGTTTTTCTTCTTTTTCTTGCTTTTCTTCTTCCTCTTCCTCTGATTCTGGTTCTTGCTTTATTTGTGGTTGTCTGCGCCTTTCAGCCTCTTGTTCCATCTAAAACCAAAAGATAATGTGACTAACTTTAACAGATCACAACTATACTCAACCAGCTTTTTATATTATCTTTCAAAAAAATCTTTTTCTTTCTCACTAGGAATAATGAAACACTGCTTGCTTCTATAATCAGAAAGCTTCATCAATCTGTGTATTAGGTACTCTGCAAAGTGTTTTTTCATTTTTAACATTTATATATACAGTTATTTATACCCTTCAGATAAAACAAAGGTAAATACATAATAGGTGGCTAATTCAAAATGAAAAGATATGTTTTTATATTTTTGTTAAAGAAATTATAACTCAAAGTTTCATTTTTGTTTTTAAATGTTTATTTATTTTGAGAGACAGGGAGAGAGAAAGGGAGAGAACTGGAGGGGTTAGGCAAAGAAAGAGGGAGAGAGAATCCCAAGCAGGCTATGCGCTGTGCAGAGCCTGACGCAGGGCTCAAGTTCACCAACCACGAGATCAGGACCTGAACTAAAATCAAGAGTCAGACGCCCAACTGACTGAGCCACCGAGGCACCCCCCCCAAAGTTTTATTTTAGAACAGTATAGATAATACATAAGAGGGAACTCAAACCCTAGCTTGGTCATAACTCATTTGTTCTATGGCACCTGGCTGGCTCAGTCGGTATAGCATGTAATTCTTGATCTTGGGGTTGTAAGTTTGAGCCCCACAGTGGGTGTAAAGATCAATTAAAAATAAAATCTTAAAAGATTTTTTATTTGTTCTTTCTAGATCATGGCTAAGGGCAGTAGTCACTTTTGTATTCACGAACAGGAAAAGAAATGGGGAGGGTGGCACCGGGGTGGCTCATTTGGTTACGCATCTGACTTCAGCTTAGGTCATGATCTCATGGCTCATGAGTTCAGGCCCCACGTTGGGCTCTGTGCTGACAGCTCAGAGCCCGGAGCCTGCTTCAGATTCTGTCTCCATCTCTCTCTGCCCTCCCTCTCTCAAATCTAAACATATATAAAAAAAAAAAAAGAAAAAAGGGGGAAAATTTTTTGGAGTTAAAAGCCTATTAACAGAGCACCTGGGTCACTCTGTTGGTTAAGTGTCCAACTCTTGCTTTCAACTCAGGTCATGATCTCACAGTCATGATCTCAAGCCCTGCATCGGGCTCCAAGCTGGGAGTTGAGCCTGCTTAAGACTCTCTTCCCGTCCCCAACCCACACTTTAATAAATAAATAAAAATAAAGCCTATATATCAAAATGAACACTCTCCCTGAAATCATGAAAGATCCCACTCACACACACACACACACACACACACACACAATAACCATTAAAAGCATTATAAAAACTTGAGGGAATAGATCAATAATTTCTCTAAGCATGAAACAGAAAAACAGGGCAAAAAGATCCTTAACTATGTAACAATTAATAATTGGTGCATGACATGACTCAACGCCATAAAACTATCAACTTACAAAGTAGGACAATGACAACTAAACAATGTAAGGCATTCAAACTCACTGACAGAGAATCAAAACATAAAAACACACCTAAATCTGAATGTTACAATAGTAAGGACTTAAAAAACTAACAACACACTACGATGGTCAAGGTATGAAAAAAAGACATAAAGGCTATACACTGGCAAAATTCTGGGTGGAAGATTATGCTCTATTTAAAGGCACATTAGAAAATAGCATGTAAATTATAATCCCATTTACAAAACTTACCTGAGTAGGATATATATATGCCAGTGTGATGACATTTAAAAAGCAACCACAAATCATGGCACCTGGGTGGCTCAGTTGATTAAGCGTCTGACTCTTGATTTCGGCTCAGGTCATGATCTCACAGTTTGTGAGTTCGAGCCTAGAGTGGGCTCCACGCTGATACCACAGAGCTTGATTGGGATTCTAGCTCTCCTCTCTCTGTGCCCCTCCCCCTGCTCATGCACTCTCTCAAAATAAACATTAAAAAAAAGTTTACAATACTATTAGCTTCATAATATATTAAGAACTAAGCACTTTTCTAAAGTGACACACTGTTCTTTTTTTTTTTTTTTTTTTTAAAGAGAGAAAGAACACCAGCTGTAGAGGGAAAGAAAATCTCAAACAGGCTCCACGCCCTGTGCAGATCAGGTCACAGGGCTCAATCTGACAACCCTGGGCTCATGACCTGAGCTGAAATCAAGAGTCAGACGCTTAACTGATGGAGCCACCCAGGTGCCCAACACACTCTATTCTTAAAAGAAAGGGATATGCTATATCCTATAACAAAGTCATTTCCTCTTTTTTTAAAATGTTTTTATCTTTTTAATGTTTACTTATTTTTGAGAGAAAGAGACAGAGCATGAGTGGAGAAAGGGCAGAGAGAGAGAGAGGGAGACAGAATCCAAAGCAGGGTCCAGGCTGTGAGCTGTCAGTACAGAGCACGACATGGGGCTCGAACTCGCAAATTGTGATATCATGACTTGAGCCAAAGTCAGATGCTCAACTGACTGAGCCACCCGGGCACCCCTGTTTTCCTTTTAAAGTGAAAAGTTGTTCATGAAAACATCTTCAATTTATTTAAGAAATAAAAGATTTCAGGTGGCAATGAGAGAAGGAACTCAACCCACAAAAGTCAGGAAGTGTCAACGCACATTACAGCAAGGACAGATTATTATAAATGTTTTCTTAGATGACATTCCTTTAACTTAGGTAATATTCACAGAAATTAAGGAAGAAAACAGCTGGAAGATGTTTAGAATTAACGTTGTAAATCAACTAACACTGGTGATTTGTATGATAGAATAAAGAAAAAGACAATATCCTCCCCAAAACCAGCAAGATACATGAAACATAAGCTGCATCTCCCTTATAAGAATACTGTTGTGAATGTTATATTATCTCACCCTCTGGAGCTCTGCGTCTGGATCCGGGTGTCCTTCAGCCAGAAGGCGCTGCCTGATTTCCTCTAGCTCTTCCTTCTCTCTTTTCCTGTCCCGTTCATCTGCTTCCATTTCCTTTTCCCTATCACGCAATCTTTTCTGAAGAGCGCTTCCTCTGCAAAAGTAAAACGTAACAGGCCTTAACATTCACATCAGCCAATAAACCTAACAGAAGTATCTTCTCCAGAAGTATCTTCTTTAAATACTAAAAGCTATATGATAAGAGAATGAAAAATGTGTTACTGTTCTTTATCTGCAGAACACCAACACCCAAGACAATGTGCTACCTGGTAATGTTTAATAAGGAAACACTGTCTTCTCATTTACCACCATGACTCATTCTTAAGTCATTTTATTTATTTGTTCATTTTTAAGTTTATCTTGAGAGGGAGAGAACATGAGTGCAAGAGCAGGGAAAGGGCAGTGTGTGAGGAAGAGAGAGAATCACAAGTAGGCTCAGTGCTTACTCGGGGAGGGATCGATCTCAGGAACCATGTGATCACGACCAGAGCTGAGATCAAGAGTCAGCACTTAATTGACTGAGCCACTCAGATGCCTCAAGTCATTTTAAATAAGTATCTAAAACAAGTAGAAAAGCAGTTTTCAGATGAAAGAAAGCTCTCATTTTGTACTTATTACAGAGAGAAACCCCGACACATAACTTGTGTTCTTTTGGATGCCAAGTTGTGAAAAATTAATACAAGGAGTAGTAATACCATGAAGAATAGTTCTTTTTTTTAATATTTGTTTATTTTTAAGAGAAAGAGACAAAGCGTGAGTGGGGGAGGGGCAGAGACAGAGGAAGACACAGAATCCGAAGCAGGCTCCAGGCTCTGAGCAGTCAGCATAGAGCCTGATGCAGGGCTCGAACCCACGAACCATGAGATCATGACCTGAGCTGAAGTCAGAGGCTTAACCGACTGAGCCACCCAGTCGCCCCGTTCTTTATCTTCAGTTTAAATCAATTCTTTCCATAATGGAAAACATCCTAGAAGGAAGCAGTGCAGAATCAACAGAAAACAGAGATTCTCCCTACCCAGCAGTTTATTATATATCCCAGAATGTTGAAATTCTGTAATACTGATTTTACAATTCAATAATTTACTGACTTTTTTTCCCTTTTCTAAAAAGTCAAATCCTTGGCGTGCACTTAAGTTGCTAATTCCAGGGGCACCTGGGTGGCTGAGTTAGTTAAGCGTCCGACTTGGGCTCAGGTCATGATCTCTCAGTATGTGAGTTCGAGCCCCGCATCGGGATCTGTGCTGACAGCTCAGAGCCCGGAGCCTGCTTCGGATTCTGTGTCTCTGTCTCTGCCCCCCTCCCCCACTTGTGCTCTGTCTCTATCAAAAATAAATAAAATGTAAAAAAAAAAAAAAAAAAAAAAAAAAATTGTTAATTCCAATGTTTTAATTATGTACAGTAAGTATATTAAAATTATACATTAAATGCCTTCCCTACATGCCTGGATCACGTTAGGTACAGGAGATAAAAAAAAAAATCACAATATTGTCCATAGTTTCAGGGAAATTATAGTTTGGGATGGAGGAAGGAGAACAAAGCAAACAAATTTACACTACTGTCACAGCACTAAAATTAGAGTAGTTTATTATTATTTTTTAATGTTTACTTTTGAAAGAGACAGCACAAGTGGGGGAGGGCACACAGCAGGGGAGACACAGAACCCAAAGCAGGCTCCAGGCTCTGAGCTGTCAGCACAGAGCCCAATGCAGGGCTCGAACCCACGAACGGTGAGATCATGACCCAAGCTGAATTCGGACCCTAAACTGAGCCTCCCAGGCACCCCTAAAATAAGAGTAGTTTAGAAATGCCATGGGAACATGACTTTACAGGAGGAGGAAAGGTAGGCTTTACAACCATCACTTCAGAAAAATATGTCAATTGGGCAGCGGATGGGATGGTGTTTGGTTGGCTTTGTAACATTCTTGAAATCCTTGAAGACAAAAATTTTTAGACCACCTTAAATAGTTATTACTAGCTATTGGGGTGCCCGGGTGGTTCAGTGGGTTAAGCGTCCAACTTCTTCAGCTCAGGTCATGATCTCGTGGTCCCTGTGTTTGAGCCCCGCCTCGAGCTTTGTACAGACAGCTCGGAACCTGCTTCTGATTCTGTGTCTCCCACTCTCTCTGACCCTCCCCCACTCTTGCTCTGTCTCACTCTCAAAAATGAACGTTAAAAAAATTTAAAAAACAAAAACTAGTTATAACTTGTTATAAAAACTGGACCTCTTTAAAACACATGAAAAAAGTTAAGCGGTTTTAATACTATTATGGACACCCCCCAAAAAAGATAGAATTGTTGATCTCTTTCCAACAGTTCTCCCCTGTACTCCCCAAAACAACATATCAAATATGGGGGTGATTACAAGGTAGAACATGCAGATTTTCTTTATTATCCCACTGAGTGAACCTGTCTGCTCTGGTAGGGAACATAAGGCTAATAATACTAAAAGATGAGCTCATAAAGCAAGGCGTCTTTACCTGTAATATTTGGGATCATCTCTATCGTCATCATAATCTTCTAAGAATTCTTTTAGTCGTTTAGCTTCTTTTGCCTGTGAGAAAATTGAAGACAAAGTGTACAAAATTAACATGTGGGTAATGTTAGGTTACCCCCTTAAAAGGTCATATTTGTTAGCCCCTCCTCCTTTCTTGGGAAATAGATTTTTCTCATCCATATCACTTGAATACTATAATTCTCGTGTACTTGATCTATTTAAATAACATTAGATATATTCTATCCTTTACTCTTGAAACAAGTCAGATTTAGGACTTATCCTTGCAAAAAGCACATACAGTATGCCACATATAGTATTTACTCCCTGAATATAATCTTCAACATACGGTAATGAAACTTGAGCATATGAAGAAACAAAATTGTAAGCTATTTTATAGAATCTATTAAAAAAAAAAATTCTACATTTCATTTGTAGGGGTATTATGCTATAGAAAGCAGTTTTTATAAAATGTACAATTGAAAATCCAAATCATGTTCACGCATAAAAATCTAGGGGTGCCTGGGTGGCTCAGTCAAGCGTCCAACTCTTAACTTTGGCTCAGGTCATGATCTCAAGGTTCATAAGATCAAGCCCCACATTGGGCTATGTGCTGGACATGGAGTCTGCTTAAGGTTCTCCCCACCTCACCCCCGTCACTCCCCCACTTGCGCATGCGCACGCTTTCCCTCAATCAATCAATCAATCAATCAATGTAATACCTATCTAACTCTTAGTGCACAAACCATTAAAGTATAGGACTCTCTCTTATTTTTGGAATTTCAAATATAATTATTATATTTAATAGCACTTACAGGTAACAATTACATAAAGCTATACAATATAAGTAAATAAATATTTACTTAGAATTTATATTCTCATCTATTATATCAACAACTTTTGTATCTACATACAAAGCAGATAATGCTAGGCTTCTAAATATAGTAAAAGTTCATTATTTTGACTAAAGTAAAATTTTAATAATTTCATCCAGTTCAAATGTTACCTCTCTGTAAAAACCTGCCTAACCTAACCATCTATCCGTCACAAATTCCTACCCCCAGACAGAATTAGTCATTCTTTCTGTACTCCCTAAATACTGTAAACACACATTTACCATACCTTAAACACTCACACATACACTACAGTAACTACCTGCCTAAAGTTAGAAGTAATAGTTACTCTTGTGTGCCCAGTACCCAGCACAAGCCCAAGGCTGGGATATAATGTACACACAAAATGGGTCAAATAAACGAAAACAGGCTGTCAAGTAGAAACGACAAAATTTACAAATATCTAAATAAACACAGGATGGTGCATGAGGCACATACTAAAAATACAAACATAAGTTACCAGTCTTGAGGAGTAGAAACTTTCACTTTTTACATCATATACTTGTTACTCGCTTATGTTTATATAATGAGCACGTAACTGCTTTTGTAACTGGACTTTTTTAAAGCTCTCAAAGAATAATAGGAAATTTTTCTCTAGAAAGACAGATTTCAGATTTGCTTGTTAAGAAGCAGAATCACTTCAAATCTATTCCACCATGTTGTTCGTGGCAAACATTTCTTATTTTAATTGTTTCTCACTATATTATTCTCTTCCTATTTTCTAACCTAGCGATGAGAAAGGAATTCCAGAATGGGAGCACCAATTCAGGAGAACTGAAATTACGTTCATTCTCTGGCATTATGGATCTACTACACAGAAAACCCATACTATCTATCTAGTTGCTGCATGCACCCTCTTTTGGTTACTTACAAATACTCCCTCTATGTTTCATGTTCAAAAGCTATTTGAAAATTCCTAACTTCTGTGAAGTTTTTGGAAGAATAATCTCCAAACTGGAGATAAAGAAACCTTCGTGAAATTCTGGCAAAGACAGGACACATGGAACATGCCACTAAAACAAATACTATATAAAATCTTTTGTCATTCTACTTAGTAACGGCCTATGCGAACTGCTTTACTATTATCGTTTATCAAACAGCATGAATGCAAAATGTAAGGTTCATTTTTATGATTATCATGTATTTAAAAGAAACAGAGCATAAGGAAAAAAGTAATTCATAGATACTATATACTGAAGATAATAATTTTGATTTATAAAAACAGAGGTCTTTCTTTACACTGTATGTTAACTGGGATTTAAATAAAAACATCAAGAGGGAAAAAAAAACAGGTCTTCTCATGGCACGATTCCCTTCATCCACATATACTACACCAATACAGAACAGTATCAATGCCTCTTCAAATTCAAAATGCTGCAGATTCTTAATCAAAGAATGTTCTATAACTAATCATTTTACACATTCCTCCTCTATGACAGATTTACTTCAGTGGTATTGCCAAAAGGTAATTTTGTTTATAGGCAGCAAAATGTGAAAAGTAAGAGTAAGAAAGATTTTGGTGGTCTGGAATTGTCTGAAGATTACTTGAAATATGTAAAAATTAAGTTATCTATATTGAGAGCTTATACATTTTAATTATAAAGTTACTTCTAATTCTAGTTAATGGTAAAGAATTTGATCTGCTTTTTATTTGAAAAATCACTTATCAACCTAGAATAATTACCATTTCTCTTCTTCTTTCTTCTTCTCTTTCGGCCTCCTTCTCATACTCCCGGGTTTTCTTCCGTTCTCTGATTTCCCAATTCTTAAGGCGCTAAAAAAAAAATTGCCAAAGCTTCACAAATGTAAGCAAAGGGCCCCAACATGTTTGACTAACTTACTGAGTAGCAAAGCTTTAAAACTGAAAGCATTTCAAGGTTTGGGAGTTCGACCCCACATCAGACTCTCTGCTGTCAACAAAAAGCTTGCTTCGAACCCTCTGTCCCCCACTACTCTCTCTCTCTGTCCCTCTCCTGTTCACGCTTGCGCACGCGCACACTCTCTCAAAAATAAATAAACGTTAAAATTTTTTTTAATTAGTTAAAAAAAATTTAAAGCATTTTCTCAATTTACCTCTTGGTAAGCAGCTTCTTTCTCGCGGAGTTTTCTTTCAAGTTTTCTTCGTTCATAAGCATCCTCTTCATCCTCTTCTCGGTCCCGCTTCTTGTCTTTCTCTCTCTCTCGTTCCCGTTCCCTTTCTCGCTCTCTCTCGCGCTCTCGTTCTCTTTCTCGTTCCCGTTCTCTCTCTCTCTCTCTTTCCCGCTCCCGTTCCCTTTCACGATCTCTGCTCTTTTCTCTATATAAACAAAAGATTTACAAAGTCTGTCAATCCCTCTGTTTTCCTTTAAAACCGAGGGAAAGGAGGACAACATATATTACAAAATACACAAAATCACAGGCCAGAATTTAGCATTTGATTTCTGCAGAAGTGTAAACTCCTCTACATTCACCAGAAAGACACAATATAATTCTAGTCCCTAATTCTAAACTGCATTCTAAATTCAGCGTTAATGCTTATCAGTATTTCAGAAAACAGACAAACCCAGATATAAGAAATACCAAGGACAGGGGCGCCTGGGTGGCTCAGTTGGTTAAGCGTCCGACTTCGGCTCAGGTCACGATCTCACAGTTCGTGAGTTCGAGCCCCGCGTCGGGCTCTGTGCTGACAGCTCGGAGCCTGGAGCCTGTTTCGGATTCTGTGTCTCCCTCTCTCTGACCCTCCCCCATTCATGCTCTGTCTCTCTCTGTCTCAAAAATAAATAAATGTGAAAAAAAATTAAAAAAAAAAAAAAAAAAAAAGAAATACCAAGGACAAACAAGTTAAAAGATAGTCTACCCCACTAGCGATCAAAGAACATAAATGTTGGCAAAGATGTGGAGAGAAGAGCATTTTGGCATGTTGCATGGATAAATTATAACTGTATCTACCAGCAATGAAGTGTCCTCCAATATTTAAGTCAAAGTGATAAAAAAAAAATTGCAGAATATATGTAGTATGATGCCATGGATCTCATTAAATACAAATATATGTATGTACATAGTACATAAAACAATAGTTTATGTATTCATATCTGTAGTAAAAGTATGCTATTGTATATATGTCAAATTCTCAATAACGGTTACTCAAGAGGATAATGATTATTCCAGCAGAGGAAGTTAAAAGATTTTAATGCCCACTAAAGATTAAGGACACTGGATTTCTAGTTTCAGCAACTGGTGGACTAAAAGTGGACCTCCTTTTGGTTACAATCAGGTGAAAACCTACAACACAGAAATGTTATTATCTGAAAACCAGCTTGGGGAAAAAAGGTGAGTTTTTCATCCTTCCCCACTTCCTTCCTTTGTTCATTTTTTCTTTACCTCATTCCTAAATAATTTAAGATGATTCATCAAATTCAACAAAATTAAGGAGAAAAATAATAAAACAAGGTGAAATTAACTAGAGAAGTCCTAAATAGTAAATTGAGAGCTGGGCCAGGCGGGGGAGTTGTGGCCATACAGCAGGCTACAGGACCACATACAGACATGAGTGGCTAAAAGCAGTGGTCCTAGAGCTGATTTCCCAGGACATGGGACCTCAATGAAATGGTAAATAGAAAAGATGCCCACCGACCCAGGGAGACAACAGGGACTCATGTCTTCCCAGAACACCAGGTGGAGAGTGGCTGCATTCTGGGTCCGTGTAAATCCTGGCTTCAGACAGTAATTAACTCTGAAGTTGAAAACCGTTACTTGAACCAATGCTTACGTGCGTGAGACAGTAAGCCAGGCATGCTCTGTGGCTAAGAAAATTCTCTCCTCACAGAAACATAAACAGTGTGGAGAGTAACAACGTACAGTTCTACTGAAGCAATCAGCAAACGGTAACTTCCACCAAGCCTTACCTTGATCGACTCCTGTCCTTATTCCGATCCGAGCTCCTTTCCCGATCGCGGTCCCGGTCTCTCTCGCGGTCTCGGTCCCGATCTCTCTCTTTAGTGCGGTCACGATCCCTATCCCGTTCTCGTTCCCGCTCCCGTTCCTTCTCCTTTTCTCGTTCACGTTCTCTTTCCCTTTCTCGTTCCCGTTCTCGCCTTTCTCGTTCCCTTTCACGCTCCCTCTCTCTTTCTCTCCGTTCTTTCTCAATTTCCTGTCTTTCTTTTTCCTTTTTGCCTTTCTCTTCTTCCAGTTTCTAGAAACCAATAAAAGTACTTTTAGAGTTAACTCTGTAGCTCCAGTATTCAGATATTTCCCGGCGCAATGCCCAATATGGGGAACAACAATAACCAAACCACTGGTACTTTAATATTAAGTACTTGTGGTTTTACTTGGCAAATTAAACTGAAGCAATCACAAGACTATATAGATTGCGTGCAAACCCAGATACTCTACACAGACCAGGAATCTCCAATCTTGGATGCTGGGAGATTGCGTCAAGTGTGGCTGGCCACTCAATGATTACGTAACAACTAAAATGACCATGAGGAATGTGGTGATTAAAAATAATATCTAGAAATACAATCACTTAGCTAAAATGTAATTCCTCTCATTATGAATTTCTGTAAACCAGTGCAACTACTGATTTACTACTGATACTAAATATAACCCCCAGACTTCCCATTACGTAAAAGGTTACTACTTGAAGGTTTTAAAGGGGAGGTGGGGGAGGAGAGTCAGGTCACTGTAATACAAATAATCTTCTACCCTCTGGTTTGCCCACCCTCCCAAAGATAAGCTGAATTCAGCCAAGATTTGCCCTATTATCTCAATGGAAACATTTACTCCCACCATTACAAGATGGACAGCCCACCAAATACGAAAAGTTTGAAAATACACTCACTTCAAGCAAAAATGTACATAATTGTAATATTCTCATTTCACTTAATTTTAAAAGCAACATATTTATGCCCATTATGCCTATAAGACAATAAAAATATATCAACAGTGATAAATCCATCCTTGGAAGGAACGATTGCATATGAACTTACAGATGCTGTGCTAGGACATGGATCGCCAACACTGGATTAACCTTGCCTACAAGCTATGTTTCTGGGAGGAAGAGCAAGTACATGGTTCACAAATAAACCAAATAACAGAGTCAGACCAAGTTTGTACCCTGACAAGATTACCAGTGTACCACACGGTTTCTACACAAACTCCGAAAAAAAGAAAAAAAAGAAAAACCCAAACAGGAAAAACAAAACAAAAACAGAATGCATTTATCCCTTTGGTTCCATGTTTAGTGTCACCGAAAAGAAATTTAAACTGCAACAATAAAATGTGCATTTTTTTTTGTCTTTTCTCAGTCATGTAAAGCATTTAAAACAACTTTAAAAAGCAATCTTACCTGTCATACTCTTTTTCTCTCGCTCATGGTTCAGAGAACTGACAGAGGATTATGAAAGAGAAGCTAATGCATGAGAAATCAATATATTCAGCTGCTGTGCCAGTCTATATCAAAGGAGAATGTAGGCAAAGCCAAGACTGAATACACTGAAGTTACAAAGAGAAGAGAAAAGAAATGGTAGAAAGAGGACAGAAACTGAAAACTATTTAAAGGGGCAAATTAGAATGTCTGAAACAGTTCTAATGGACTATAAAAATTTGTATTGTAAAATGAGGCTAGACTACACAAAACTTACCTCAGTGTCATACACTTATAAAGAAATGTTTATTTCTGAGATAATAGATACTTACAGATCTATTTTAGCTGTTCCAATAATAATCTCTTTTGTAGGATTTAATGTTTTTACTTTTGCTTATTCACTGCACTACTTCTTTTTTAGATGTATAGTTCCACTTAATGTAAATAATAATTTGTTTCAGAACTCATTTCAAAAGTTTTGTTCTAAGTAAATGAACAAGTGAGTGAATCTGGACCATACTAAATGCACTTCTAAAACAATCTATATGCAGTAGGTAGACACACACACACACACACACACACACACACATATATATTTTAAGACAAACACTAGAGAAAGAGAATATGGAAGTGAGTCTAAAAGGATGTAAGAAAGTAATGAAATAATGAAGAGGAAAGGACAGGAAAAAAAAATCATAAATCTTACCTTAGTCTCTCTTCAGACTCGTCCGTGCTGTAAATGGACGCCCCCTGCCACGCTGATACCCTGACAGTCCGTGGTTATTTAATAAACTCATACCAAAACATGCAAAGGTTCACTGAGCTCATTTTTTGTTACTGGAGTTTCAAATGTCCCCTTTAACCATACCACCCAACAAAAAGAACTATATTTTGTTTTTATTTTGATCTTTTTTTAAAATACATTTTGGAAATTCAAAACATCCCCACCCCACCCCCCCCAACAACAGTGAAATAAGTCTAAGGCAGTCAAATGCCTGACAGCTTCTCAAACTCTGAAGCAAATATCTTTTGAATTAATTTGTTAAAAACACAATTTCATCATACTTTACCAATGACATGACAGGGTTTAACAAATAACAACAAGGGGGTAAACCACACACACAACTGTATACCATTTTCAAGCTTACTCAGGCCCTGAATTTGCGTATTGAACCTAACCAAAAGTATCCCACAGTATCCCAAAAGTATCCCAACTAATGACTTCCCACAGACTACCATTTAAACTCAAAATTAATTTGGGAAAACTTTATTTGTGCTTTTAGATACTTAGTTCCCGGAGAAGCACTGTGTATGTGAGCTAGGGCTGGGCATCTGGATAATAAGTGTTCAGCAGCACTGATTCAATAGCATTAATTGTCAACTTGGGATTTGGAAAGCAGTAAGAAAAAAGAAGATCGTATGAAAGAAAAAATGAACACTTAACACTTCACTGAGTTACAGATCACTCAGTATTTTGAGTAATAACCAGTAACATCTTATTATCTCTAACATGAAAATACATTTCATGCGATATTTGCATTTTACCGTCCATAAGCATCACCTTCAACACTAGCGAACACTCACAGATGCACTGTCATTGAGAGAAGCTTTCAATAGGCAAAACTCGTGAGTGGGATTTACTATGCACAAATACCCATTTCCAAGCCAGTTACCCCTTTGCATATTTTTCTGAGGGGGCATCCATAAATATAATAAAAAACAGAAGCTCATACTTACATCCTATTCCTTGTTACTTTCCAAGCTGAGAGTTTCATCTTGCATTAGTCACCATATGATCTCTATCATAATGGTGGGGGTCAATGAATAGATTAGCTTTATGGGAATTTACAGTTCTTCCATGCATCTAAAATTTGGTAAGTCTGGTAACCACTGACCTACTTTTTAAAATCTCCCCCTCTCAACTTAAATCTACACAAATATAAATCTTAAATTTCAATCTCGGCCCTAAAGCAAAGGTTTTCCTACGATTAAGTTAAATAAATGCCCCCAGCAATACACTACAGTGTAGGTTATCCTGCTGCCCCACTGAATCTAGTTTAAATCTGATCTTGATGTTTATGTTAAAATCTAAAAGTAAAATTAGCTTTTATTCATACTCAAGTGAGGTGACTGTAGAGTAGTCAGTAACTGCAACAACTAAGCACAATATGTCAAGGACCACTTTAAAATGGTATGGTCTTCTGTTTCTTTGTCTCTATCTAGATATTAATTAACCTATAAAAAGCATTTAAAATTATATTCTAATGTAATGTTGTTTTTTTTTTTTTTTTTTTGTCTGTTTGCTTTGGATTCTGTAAAAAGTCTAGATTGGTATCAAGTGAAAAAACAAGAATACTACCTTGTGTGTGTCTCTGAATTTGCTGATCTCTCGGGATATCAGATCTCTTTTGTCTTCTTCCATTTCTATAGCATTTATATCCTCCTAAAAAAGATAGGGGGGAATAGGAGAGAACGCATTATAGATCAATCTACATCAATACAAATATATTAAAACTAGAAGTTAGATATTCTGTACACCTTACAAACAGATAGTAACTAAACAAACAGAACTTATATAGTAAGAAATCTAGTGATCTAAGTTAAATAATGAGATGTCAGATGAATAAGAATCACAAATCTGGCCATTAGCAGTAAACAGTCATTGTCAATGTAAACGAACCTTAGTGATGAGTGGATAAGGGATCAGTGGGGCCACTGGAAATCTACGGAAAATCTGCGGAAAAATCCACAAAGATTAAAAAAAAAAAAAAAAGCAACGAGTTAACATTACACTGCACAACAATGCTCTGTATGTTTATACTACAAGCAATGCAAGATTTCTGTGACATTTTCTTGATTTCAAATTACTTAATAAAAAAGATTTCACTCACTCTCTTTAATCCCTCCTGTCACCTACCACCTCCTCACCTTTCAATTCCCCCAGGCAATGGAATAAGCAAAGTCTCACTAGCAGGATTTTTTCCTCCAAACCCAGGAAAAAATCATACCAACAGTATTCACCCATAATTCCTGCCATACAGCAGGATTTGATTCTTTCCTCCCAACCCATAACAAACAAATATGTCTAGTAATTTTTTCCCTTCCCATTAATGCTGGAAGAGGAAGAACAAACTCTAAAACATCAACTACCCTATGACTATCAATTCCCATTCCCAACAACTGGCATTTCACTAGACAGGTTTTTAAGGTCACATAAGGAAAAACAAGCCAAGTAATAAAAATGTATTTGTCCAGAAAGCTAATTGAAAACGAAATTCAAAATAAAATAAGGCACTGAAATTCAAAATAAAATGACTGTAACTACCCCTTCATTTTAAAAACTAGAGTGTATGTTTCACAGTACTCTTTCATGGCACATATAACCTGTGCATGTAAGATACTTCCAATATTTCAAAAAAATACTCCCCATAATTCTCTAAATTTATCCAAAGCAATGAATATTAAAAAAAAAACAGACATTTTCTTTCAACCTGGACTCCTTACTATTTAATTAGCTTAGGCAGGCAAAGAGTGGTAAATTAGAATACCCTGGGGAGGAGTGTTTCATCTTGTACTACTCTTTCACAGTCCTCCAGTTAGAAGTTCAATGGTGTTACTGTCCACAGAGGGAAATAAGCAGTAGTTTATAAGAAAACGTGGCTAAGAATCAAAGAATGGGTGAAAATCCTCAGTGAAGGACATCTGGTATCCTGCTTAGAGCAGGGATAGAACAATTATCAGGGAGTAAGACAAAGCAAAGCCAGCCCCTTCACGGCCGAAAAAACAAAAACAAAAAAACTTCCTTTGTCCCTTAGTACCAGCTTCTACTTCATGAGTTAAGGTTTTTTCTTTATGAAATTTGAATCCACAGATAAATACAAGCATCCATGCCAGTGCATTTCAAACACACAAAACAAACATTTTGGTAAAAAAAAATCATGAGTTACTTGATTAAACATGGTCAAATTAGGCTTAACTGTATATTGTTATAAATGCTAGTCATTTTATTTTCCCCTTGAAAGTGAAAATGAAATGAAAGCACAAGAGTGACACCATAAAAAGTAAACCGTAGAAATGACTCTTGTCAGAAATCAAATAACACATACGTCCTCCTTCTTTTCCTTCTTCTTCTTCCTAGGGTGAGAGTCAGATTCTTGTGAGGGGGCATTGAGCTCACTGGAGTATTCTCGAATTAAAACTTCAATGGCCCCTTTGATCATCTGATCTCTTCTCTTTGTCTCTTCATCTAAGGCTTCTTCATCATCATTAGTGACAGTTTCTGGCCTTGCATTCTTTAAAAAAAAAAAAAGGCAAATTCAGGGGCAGGAAGGCAGAAAAAAATTAAAAAAACCAAGAAAATTAAAATCATTCTAAAACAAGGTAGTACACAAAACAAACATGTTTTTCTCCAAAAGAGCATCTCTGTAGTCCGAGTAAATGCAGATTTGGTTTTGTTCTTAACTTCACAAAACTAAACTTCATTTGACTTACTGATTTTTCTCAGATACTGATACTTTATCATTTTCTTTTGCTTTTTCTTCCTTTAATAGCTAATATTCTGACCCCCGACCAGTTACGGGAAGATTAAACCACAGGACTAACATAGTACACAAATACATCTGCAAAGCTTTCAGGTTTTCAGACTGTCTTGCTCAAATACTTCCACAAACTAACGATATTTACTACATTAACCAATTCAGACTTGAAAATTTAATTATATGAAAAAACAAAATACACTTGTACACACACTATGACAGCCACCATTACAGACACCATTTAAAATAAACAAAAGCAAAAAAAAATAGAAATAAAATAAACAAAAGCATGTGTAGGTTAAACAAATGAAAAACACTAGGTAGCTATATACAACAAAATGCAAGCATAAAAAAAAAAAAAAAAAAGACAAAACGCAAGCATCAGATAGGCCAGGGGCTGAAACAACTGCATCTCTTTTCCCCTTCTGCTTTCTATAATGTGGAAATACCACTTAAAAAAAAAACAGGTACTTATACTCTAAGAAGGAACCAACTCTAAATACTACATAAGTCTTTCTCCCATGACTTGCACATGTAGTATTACAAAAAATAAAAACACAAAATTCATGTTGTAATGCTTCTCGCAAGTAACTATTTGCAGGATTTATTACTTTTTAATATTTATTTATTTATGAGAGAGTGTGCACAAGCGGAGAAGGGGCAGGAAGGGGTTGGGGGGGTGGCGGACACAGAATCTGAAGAAGGCTCCAGGCTCTGGGCTGTTAGCACAGAGCCTGACATGAGGGCTTGAACCCACGAACTGTGAGATCATGACCTGAGCCAAAGTCGGACACTTAACCAACTGAGCCACCCACGTGCCCCTAGGACTTTATTATATTTTAAAAGAAAACTAGACTAATTGTGTTGATGTGAAAAAAAAAAAAAATTACTGACTTCTAACGTACTATAATTCTTTTTGTTTTTATCTTAGTTCTATTTTATTTTATTTTATTTTATTTTATTTTTTTAAATTTTTTTTTCAACGTTTTTTATTTATTTTTTTTTGGGACAGAGAGAGACAGAGCATGAACGGGGGAGGGGCAGAGAGAGAGGGAAACACAGAATCGGAAACAGGCTCCAGGCTCCGAGCCATCAGCCCAGAGCCTGACGCGGGGCTCGAACTCACGGCCCGCGAGATCGTGACCTGGCTGAAGTCGGACGCTTAACCGACTGCGCCACCCAGGCGCCCCTCTTAGTTCTATTTTAAAAGGTACCTGGTAAAGGAATTAATTCAATTCAAACTACAAAATTTAACCATATATATTTAAGTTTTTTTGTTTGTTTGTTTGTTTTTTAGTAATCTCTACACCCAACATGGGGCTCGAACTCACGACCTCGAGATCAAAAATCACTTGCTCTTCCAACTGAACAAGCCAGGTGTTCCCAAACTACAAAATTTAGAGAATGACCTCAAAATTTTGGGTAATTTCCAGTTACTCTCAGTCTTTTCTTAAAACTAGGAAAACAGAAAAGTATGACAAGCAAAAACATAAAGATGTATACAAAAACTTTTGTAATTTAAAACTGTACACACACATGCCTCAAAGTAATTATTTACTTGGTAAACATGTTGTTATGTGTTTTCAGATTCAAATAAGAACAATGCTCTTCTGCATAAATGCTGGCTCTTGGTCACAATGCATACAACTATTCAGGGTAAGTTTCACATCTTGTGGCTCCTTAATATAACTTAGTGATGTCAGATTTCATAATTCTGAAAGCAACCTTCAATGGATACTTCTTCAACAGGCAATTTTTTTTTTTTTTTTTAACAGCTCACAACCCTGAGATCAAGAAGACCTGAGCTGAGATCAAGAGTCAGGACACTTACTGACCGAGTCACCCAGGCACCCAACAGGCATTTATTTCTTAAATTAATTTTCTCAACAAATTTTTTTTTCATTAGGAAAAAATTTTTTTAAGTAATCTCTACATGCAAAACGGGGCTCGAATTCAAACCCCGAGGTCAAGAGTTGCATGCTCTACCGACTGAACCAGCCAAGTGCCCCCTGGCTCAACAAATTAAGAGATTACTATCTGCAAGGTAGGTACTATGTTAGATGGCAAAAAATTCAATATGGGAAAAAGAAATGACCTTGCCCTTAAGTATTTAGTAAATAGGATAAGAAGTTACGATACAGGTAACTTCAAGTTAAGTTATAAAGTGTGGTATAAAACTAACCACTCGAAGTTCCTCACTTTCCCAAACCTGCCTCTTGACCCAATCTTGCGCCAACTTTTTACTTGGTTATCTTGGATAAAGAAGCTTTACGCAAGAACAGTAATTAAACTTAAAATTTATTTACCAAAAACACTGTAATCTATAACTGTGGTGATGTGTTTTTACTTTAAATCGATAATATATGGCAATAAGTTCTCTGTGCAGCATTCACTAAAATCCCTTCAGTAATGCTCTGCTTCTTCACAGGTCTTTTTTGTTTTTTTAATAATTTCTTTAAGTTTATTTATTTATTTTGAGAGAGACAGCATGAGCGGGGGAGGGGCATAGAGAGAGAATCCCAAGTAGGCTCTACACTGTCAGCACAGAGCCACCAGGTGCCCTCTCCACAGGTTTTAAATTAAATAATTAACCTGCCAGTAAGTTGCCACTGAAACTGTAGGTCCGGAGACACACATGAACCATTTCAACCCAAATCCTCAACTGCTGAGAGCTAAATTCTGTATTATGAAAATACCTTTGGGGTGCCTGGGTGGCTCAGTCGGTTAAGTTCTGACTTCGGCTCAGGTCATGATCTCACAGTTCTTGGGTTTGAGCCCTACATCAGGCTCCACGCTGACAGTACAGATTTGAGCCCCTCTCCCTCTGCCCCTCTCCCACATGCGTGCACCCTGACCTATTTCTCTCTCTCTCTCAAAATAAACTTAAAAAAAAGAGAGAGAAAGAAAACACACTTTCTGAGAGACCATCAAGTCTGTCTTTAGCATTTCCCCTACATTCTAAACTCCTTTCCACGAACCCTCTACATCTCCATCCTTTCCTAAGCATAAGACTAGAAGTAGGGTTATAAATCTGAAGGCCTGGTCATTTAAAAATACTCAGAAGCCCCTGAGGTCCCTCCCACCACCATCCCAAATCAAATTTAAATATTAGTATAGCTGGTCTTACCTAAGTTAGGAGTAAAGCATTTGAAATGAATTCACACCTTATGAATGACTACCGTCCTCTGATCTACAGACAAAATGTACATTTTTAGGGGCACCTGGGTGGTTCAGTCAGTTAAGTACCTGTCTCTTGGTTTCAGATCAGGTCACGATCTCACAGTTCATGGGTTCGAACCCCACATCAGGCTCCATGCTGATGGTGCAGAGCCTACTCGGGATTCTCTTATCTCCCTCCTTCTCTACCCCTTCCCCCACTTGCTCGCATGCTCACTCACTCATTCTACCTCAAATAAAGTTAAAATTTTTTGAAAAAATTTTGTTAATATTTATTTATTTTTGACAGAGACAGACACAGAGCATGAGCGGGGGAGGGGCAGAGAGAGAGGGAGATACAGAACTCGAAGCAGGCTCAGGCTCCAAGCTGTCAGCACAGAGCCCGACGTGGGGCTCAAACTCACAACTGTGAGATCATGAGCTGAGCCGAAACCGGGACGCTCAACCGACTGAGCCGCCCAGGCGCCCCTAAAGTTAAAATTTTTTTTAAAAATGTGTATTTTTAGAAGGAAAGCTTATTAGCCCAAATCTCTTCACCAATTGTTAATGTAAGAAAACCAAAAATAACCAGACATATCATGGAAGGAAAAGTTCTTTTTGGTTTCAACTTAAGGTCTACTTCTGGGTCTTCAACCACACACAATTTTCTGATTTCCAGTTTTTTCTTCACTTCAGAAACAGAAAGCACGTTCATTAACACTGAGCGCCAAAAGATGAGGGGGTTAGCAGTACAAGAGGACCACAGAAACCAACTGAATATCTGAGAGGTTTATGTGGCCCACCTATTTAGCTCTTTTCAGAGGAATTAAAAGCTTCAATAGTAAAGCTACTGGTAGTAAAGCTGAAAAACACCTCTTCCAGGCTCACTCTTTGGCACTGACTTGGTTTGGACTCTAGGGTCCAAAACAAGAACTTCTTTGGGAACTTAAGTAAAAGCAGAGCACTTTCTTTTGAGAAAATGTAGATTCAACCAGACTAATCTCCAGCAAAGATGTAAAAAGTAAAGATGTCCCTATCTGCAGCATGCATCCTCAATTAAAATGCAATGCCAAGAGGCTCTGTCCAGAGATTATCTGTACTTCCAACACTGGTCGGAAGTCTTTTTTTTTTTTTTTTTAGTTTATTTTGAGAGGGAGAGAGCAAGTGGGGGAGGGCAAGAGAGAAAGGGGTAGAGAGAGAATCCCAATCAGGCTCCGAAATGTCAGCACAGAGCCCAATGCACAGCTTGAACCCACGAACCATGAGATCATGACCTAAGTTAATGTCAGACACTTAACCAAATGAGCCACCCAGGCACCTCCAGAAGTCATTCTTGAATGTGTGGTTAACCACTACTTATGACGATCAAGCAGATCTCTCTACTCCTAATTGTTACTCCTGAACAGCCAGAAAGCAACAGGGCATGAACTACACCAGTATGGCTACCCCAAAAGGAATACTTTTACTAATGGCCAAAGATTGTTTCTACAAATTCTGCAAAATCTATATGAAAACTTTCAATCAAGCTGTTAGACAAGACACATAATTCCTCTTGAAATTCTGGGTGAAAGTGCTTACTTCTGCAGCACATATACTAAAATTCTGGGTCAAGAAAAATCTCTCTCTTTCTAGACAAACTTGTGTTTCTTTTCTTTCTTACCCAATAAGAACTATACAACTAATTGTGCTTTGTCTTCTGCTTGGGAATCAGGAAAATGCCTGAATACATTATCATATGAGTTCCTCAATGTCTCATTTTCTTTTTTGAGAGACAGCACAAGTGAGTAAAGGGCAGAGAAAGACAGAGAGGGAATCCCAGGGAGGGCAGAGAGAGAAAAAGGGAGACGGGGAGAGAAGCAGGGCTAACCCGAAGTGGGGCTCATGCTCACCCCAAGCGGGGCACGACCTCGCCCAAAGTGGGGCTCAAGCTTCACTGGATACGGGACTCGAACTCAGAACAGTGAGATCATGACCTGAGCCATCCTTAAAAACGGAGCCATCGGGGCGCCTGGGTGGCGCAGTCGGTTAAGCGTCCGACTTCAGCCAGGTCACGATCTCGCGGTCCGTGAGTTCGAGCCCCGCGTCAGGCTCTGGGCTGATGGCTCGGAGCCTGGAGCCTGTTTCCGATTCTGTGTCTCCCTCTCTCTCTGCCCCTCCCCCGTTCATGCTCTGTCTCTCTCTGTCCCAAAAATAAATAAAAAACGTTGAAAAAAAAAAATTAAAAAAAAAAAAAACAAAAACAAAAACAAAAAAAAAAAAAAAACGGAGCCATCCAGGCACCCACTCCATGTCTCATTCTTGTATCATCCATCTTAGGTCAGTTTTCTACACTTCTCCACAACAATCAACAATAAAGAAGAAGAACTATTTGTTCTCATATTTTATCTTGAAAAATCATGACAAATCTGTAATCTACTCCATAATAGTTACATTTACTTAAAAGTTATTTGAAAAAAATGATCTGATAAAAATATCTGAGAAGATCAAAAATTATCTGATCAGCATTGCTTTTTCTTTTCACCAATACTGTTGAGTAAGTTGCCATTCTAGGAAACTATGCCCTGTCTTGTGACTTCAAGTATCTCTGGGCACTATGCCAAATCCACCCAGACGTCAGGTCTGTGAATGTTTTAAATTTCATCTTACCTGAAATAATTGTTCTGTTTTTATTGGAGGTGGCTACAATTCTATTCTTAAAGATACAAACAGATTTAAATTATGGTTCCTCTCACTAATAGTGATTACAAATTAAATCAAAGTCTCAACTGTGCATTTCCTTATACAAATAAAGTGATTTGCTTCACGTACAGAGTACACGATCTGCAAATGCTACAAATTAAACCACCTCACCAGCTAATGACTAAACACAGGGAAAAAAAGAAAGACACCCAGAGAATTATATAAAAACTGTGAAGACATTAAATCCATGCTTTATTTTAACTAAGAATTCAGTTATCACTGCAAGGAACATCTAAAAAGTCTTATTTTAGAGTTGTGGGTTTTTTTGGGAGAGAGACAGCGAGAACACAGGGCGCCCACGGGGGAGTGGCAGAGGGGGTGGGGGAAAGAATCCCAAGCAGGCTCCATGCTGACGGTGGGGCTCAAACTCTAACTGTGAGGTCGTGACCTGAGCCAAAATCAAGAGACAGTTGCTTAACCGACTGAGCCCCCAGGCTCCCCAGAGAGTTGGTTTTTTGATGTGACAGGAAACACTGTTGCTGTGAAATACAGCTTCTACTCCAGAGAAGCTGCATTTTATTATTTCTTTACAAAACTAGGTAAAGACAGTAAGATTACCAGGTGAGCAATGTAACTGCAACTGCCACTCAATAAATGAGCATCCCATTCTTGCTATGGGCAACATACTGTCCTAGGTTCTGCAGAGGTACAAGAGGAAGAGACACAGTCTGTGAGCTTATGGTCCTTCCTGTTTGTAATCAGACATGGAAATCAAATGGCACAAGGCGGATGAGAGACAGATACCAACAATATATGTTACAAAGCAGACTGTCCTAACACCAGTAAAAACCTGGAAACATAGATGGGAAGAGAGGAATTAATTCTGCCTGAGAGAAATCCAGGATAGGACTGACAAAGACTGTATGAATCAAGTAACAATGTAATGAGATCTGGATAGAACTGCAACAGGGAGCTTGGATGGACAACAAGGACACGAGATGTCAGAAAAGCACAAAGGAAGTTCGTGGAGATATATGATTGACATGAGCAGAAGGATTGATGAGAGCAGCTAGAAAGGTAGACTGAACGAGCCTTGAATGCCATACTAAGAAGACAGGCTTTATACTATGAGAAATTCAAAACCATTAAGGATGTACGAGCACACAGTTGACATACTTATGTTTTAGAAATATAGGCGGTGCTAGAATAATCAGATGAGAGGAATGAAATCCAGAGAAATCAGTTGAAATTTACTAAAAGTCCAAGAAAAGGCAGAAGTAAAAAAAAGTCTATTTACAGAATACTGAGAATCAATCTCTATTTATGAAAGAAAAACAAATTCACATATTCCAATTAAAACTATATTCATCCATACAGAGAAAAAAGTCTGGAAGAATATGCAACAAAAACATATACAGGGGCTCCCAATGGGGATAGGATTATGGGTGCTACTGAATTTCTTCTTGAAATAGTTTGCTTTACACTGGGTGTTATATGAAAGTGATGGATCACCAAGTTCTACTTCTGAAACCAATACTACACTGTATATTAACTAACTTGAACTTAAATAAATTAAAAAATAAAAAGTAAATAGATGTGTCTAGGCAGAACTCACAATAAATGCTGATTAAACTGTAAAAAAATTTTTTCAATAAATGACGGCATGTACTTAAAATAACAGTTTGCTTTATAAAGGTTTTTTTTAACGCTTTTTTTAAGAGAGAGAGAGAAAAAGCATGCATGAGTGGGGGGAGGGGCAGAGAATCCAAACAAGGTTCCACAATGACAAGACAGACTAATGTGGGGCTCAAACTCATGAACTGCAAGATCATGACCTGAGCCAAAGTCGATGCTTAACGGACTGAGCTACCCACATGCCCCAAGATTTTATTTATTTTTTCTTAGTGTTTATTTATTGCTGAGAGACAGAGCGTGAGCAAGGGAGGGGCAGAGAGAGGGAGACACAGACTCCAAAGCAGGATCCAGGCTCTCAGCACAGAGCCTGATACAGGGCTTGAATCTACAAATCGCGAGATCATGACCTGAACCAATGCCAGACGCTTAACCAACAGCCACCCAGGCTCCCCCCCACGATTTTCTTAATAACATTTTCTGAGGTTTTGTTTGCTTGACAAAGAATATACAGTGTTTTTGTAAAGGAGGGAAGAGTAATACCAAGAAAGCTATTTCTATTTTGAATGACAATGAAAGCGTAAGAGCAAAAACGCATTTTTGCTTTTGTAGAAGAAAGAAGGTAACAATAAATCCATTTTAAATCCATTCAAGTTTGAGATGCCAAAAGGAAATAGGAAATATACTCAGGTTTTAGCTATTTTTTGTTTTGCTGAAAGGGAGTAATGACGAATACATTACAACACATGAAAATTTCCTTTACTTTAGCTTCACTTAATATGGGACCCAACTGAGGAAAGTAGTAAGATTTATTTTCACTTATTTTAGAGCTTGTGGGTTTTTGTTTTGTTTTGTTTTGTTTTTTTGAGAGCAAGAGAGAGCACACACTCATATGGGCGACGACAGAGGAAGAAGGAGAGACAAAATCCCAAGCATGCTCCACGCCCAGCATGGAGAGCCCAAAGCGGGGCTAAATCCCAAGACTCTGAGATCATGACCTAAGCCAAAATCAAGAGTCAGACACTCAACCAACTGAGCAACCCAGGCACCCAGAACCTGTGTGATTCTTTTTTTCTTTTAGTTTATTTTTATTTATTCTGAAAGAGAAATAGAGAGCAAGCAGGGGAGGGACAGAGAGAGGGAGACGGAATCTGTGCTGACAGCACAGAGCCTGACGTGGGGCTCCAACTCATGAACTGTGAGATCATGACCTGAGCCAAAGTCAAGACTTTGATGCCCAACTGACTGAGCCACACAGGTGCCCCAGAACCTGTGTACTTCTAAAACAGAGGGCAACTAATTAAAATTGTGTAAGCTGAACTATATTTTGTTGTACTTACTTACAAAGCTACCTTAATGAATTAGCTGTTAGGAACAGACTGTACCAGTGTTTTTTCTGGCAACTTAACCTTGTCCAGCCTCCCTCACTACCTTTATCCTAACCTGGAACAAGCAAACCAACCATCATCTATCCCCTATGGGTAGATAAAAGACTTTGATAAACTGCAAAAATACCCTCCCGCTTTTAGCCACAAGTACATATTATGATGAGGATGATCTTGTGAAGCCCCATATTAGATTCCCTTATAAGAAGTACTTACACTGAAAGAGCACAGTAAGCCTAAAAAGACAGCACTATGAAAAACATACCCCATTAGAAGCTTTCTTTTTTGCTTTCCATTCATCCAGTTGTGCCTTTGTCTTTGCATCAACTTTAACAAGTAGTTTCTTCTCTCCAATCTGCAGGTCATGCAGTAACCTGAGCGCACGGAGGGTAGATTCAGGTTCCTTATACTCACAGAAGCCAAAGGCTAAAAATGGGTGTAAAGAATTCATCAAATATCAATAGTTATGAAAACACAGTATTTATGGAAAATTAAAATAATTAGAGACCAAATGTTTTTAATACCAAGATTTTTCACATTGTCACTCCTCTCTTTCCTTCAATTACCTTTGATTTTTTTTTAACACCCTCAAACCGAAAGAAAAAAAGAAAAACAGGAAAGAAAAATTCTAATCAGGGAAATTGTTACTTATTAGAAGTGCTGATAAAATATTTAGCAGAACCAGAAAATTTCATAATGGAGTCTTTTAATTATTTCCTGAATTCATTCCACCCAGACTTCCTAACAGTTAGCAACAATTATATGACATCAGGCTGCTTGAACCTGTTAAAGCTCTTTTCAACTCTGAGTCGTTACACTACAAAAGTACTGAACTTTTATCCTAGTTATGAGTCTAATTTTTCTGTGTCTGTTTCATTTTAGTAACTACTCTAAGCATTATTACCATGACTTTAAGCCAGAGATATTAAAACATAAATTTTAAAAGAGTAATCTAAAAATTTAAAGCAAAAAAACAAACGAATCCAAATATGTATACAGTTAAGGAAATAACCACACAGAAAGGAACTATTCTGAGTGATTTTAAATTTTTTTTTAATTTTTTTAAATGTTTATTTATTTATTTATTTTTATTTTTATTTTTTTTTTAATTTTTTTTTCAACGTTTTTTTATTTTTTATTTTTTTATTTTTGGGACAGAGAGAGACAGAGCATGAACGGGGGAGGGGCAGAGAGAGAGGGAGACACAGAATCGGAAACAGGCTCCAGGCTCCGAGCCATCAGCCCAGAGCCTGACGCGGGGCTCGAACTCACGGACCGCGAGATCGTGACCTGGCTGAAGTCGGACGCTTAACCGACTGCGCCACCCAGGTGCCCCTAAATGTTTATTTATTTTTGAGAGAGAGACAGAGTGTGAGCAGGGGAGGAGCAGAGAGAGAGGGAGACACAGAATCCGAAGCAGGCTCCAGGCTCTGAGCTGACAGCACAGAGGCTGATGTGGGGCTCAAACTCACGAACTGTGAGATCATGACCTGAGCTGAAGTCGGACAATTACCGACTGAGCCACCGAGGGGACCCTAAATTTTTTCTTTTAACGTTTATTTATTTTTGAGAGAGAGACAGAGTGAGTATGGGAGGGGCAGAGACAGAGGGAGACATAGAATCCGAAGGAGGCTCCAGGCTCTGAACTGTCAGCACAGAGCCCAATGCAGGGTTCAAACTCACAAACCGTGAGATCATGACCTAAGCCAAAGTCAGACACTTAGCCGACTGAGCCATCCAGGCACCCATCTTCTGAGCGCCATTAAAGCAGTAAATTTGACTTTAGATTTTTTAGTGTGATATATCATAAAGACAAAAGACCTGTCAACAGAAAACTTCTATCACCATATTGCTGATGAGTGTAGATGTTATTAGTCTTACATTGTTGCATATGAAATATGAGATGAACCAAGCCAGTGATTATTTAACAGTCTATCATCCCAATGTCCTTGAAACTCTAGATTCTCAGTATGGGAATACAGATATAACAGAAAAGCTTAAATAAAAACCGTTTAGTCCTGAATGTGAATTAACGTGCATTGGAAAAATGTAAAAGCAAAGACTAATAAACAAGTCTTGTAATGAATATACCTAATTGCCAGCTTGTGATTTTTAAAGCAATTTACCACTAAAAAAACCCCAGAGTTCCTTAAAGAAATGGCTGACCCTAAGTCTAGGACGGAAAAACTACTAGATAAGCTTAGATTCCAGATTCCAAATAACAAGGTAACTATTAAAAACAGGCTGGCAACAAAACCATTGGAAATCCAACTTGCAGAGGCGACTTAAGACAATTTAAGCTTCACTAGCAATAACGACAATAAATTCTTATTAAGTATAACAACAAACCGAATAGGCTTCAATCCTTAAGTTCACAATGGTTCTTTAAAAAAAAGTCACTGATGGGGCGCCTGGGTAGCTCAGTCGGTTAAGCATCCGACTTCGGCTCAGGTCATGATCTCACAGCCCGTGGGTTCTAGCCCCGCGTCGGGCTCTGTGCTAACAGCTCAGAGCCTGGAGCCTGCTTCAGATTCTGTGTCTCCCTCCTCTGACCCTCCCCTGTTCATGCTCTGTCTCTGTCTCAAAAATAAATAAAACATTAAAAAAAATTAAAAAAAAAAAAAAAAAGTCACTGCTGGGGCGCCTGGGTGTCTCAGTCTGTTAAGCGTTGGACTTTGGCTCAGGTCATGATCTCATGGTCCATGAGTTCAAGCCCTGCATCGGGCTCTGTGCTGACAGCTTAGAGCCTGGAGCCTGCTTCACATTCCATGTCTCCCTCTCTCTCTCCCCTCCCCAACTCATGCTCTCTCACTCTCTCTCTCAAAAATAAAGGTTAAAAAAATTTTTTTAATAAAATAAAATAAAAAAATAAATTAAAAAAGTCACTGCTAAAGAATGTTGAGGACACAAACTCATTGTTTTGAAAAAAAATCAAGGAACCAAAGCATTTACCCTGTTTTCCTTATATCAATTATACCTCTAACCAAATACTAGATGGAGATAAGAGGTTTATTCTTACAGCAGTAGTCTAATAAAGACTTTTTAAAAATGTTTTTTAACATTTATTCATTTTTGAGACACGGGGTGGGGGGGGGAGAGAGAGAGAGAAAGATAGACAGACAGACAGGGTGAGTGGAGGGGGGGCAGAGAGGGAGACACAGAATCTGAAACAGGCTCTGTGAGATCATAATCTGAGCTGACAGACACTTAACTGACTGAGCCACCCAGGTGCCTGATTTATTTTCCTTTTCTTTTCTTTCTTTCTTTTTTTTTTTTTTTTTAAATGTTTTGGGGGTCACTGGGTGGCTCAGTCAGTTAAGCGTCCGACTCTTGGTTTCAGCTCAGGTCATGCATGTTCTCATGGTTGGTGAGTTCAAACCCTGCATCAGGCTTTGAACTGACAGTGTGGAACCAGCTTGGGATTCTCTCCCTCTCTCTCTGCCCCTCTCTCACTCATTCCCTCAAAATAAATAAAAACTTGAAAAAAAGTATTAAAAATTTTGTTTAATGCTTATTTATATCTAAGAGAGAGAGACAGAGACAGAGAGACAGAGTCAGGGCAAGTAGGAAGGGGCAGAGAAAGACACAAAATCTGAGGCAGGCTCCAGGCTCTGAGCTATCAGCACCGAGCCTGACACAGGGCTTGAACTCATGAGCTGTGAGGTGATGACCTGAGCCAAAGTCGGACACTCAAGTGGGACGCTTAACTGACTGAGCAACCCAGGCACCACAAGAAGATTTGTTTTTCAATGAATGAATGATAGTAGTCCTCAAATTAGACTAGTGCATTTTGCAATCCTCCAATGAATAAATCAATCCAGGAACAGACAATCAACAGCTGCATCTCAAACCACAAAAAATTTTTAATTAAAAAAAAAAAAAAAATAATAATAATCCAGTGTCTGATGATGGAAGAACAATACCTTTAGAAAATTCTTATAAATAAAAGCATCAAAAAAATAACACATATGAACTCAAATTGAAGTCTCAAGATACAACTACCAACCAGTTTACATAAAATACGGAAGACAGGGGCGCCTGGGTGGCTCAGTCGGTTAAGCATCCAACTTCGGCTCAGGTCATGATCTCACGGTCCGTGAGTTTGAGCCCCACATCGGGCTCTGTGCTGACAGCTCGGAGCCTGGAGCCTGCTTCAGATTCTGTGTCTCCCTCTCTCTCTGACCCTCCCCCGTTCATGCTCTGTCTCTGTCTCAAAAATAAATAAACACTGGGGCGCCTGGGTGGCTCAGTCGGTTGGGCGTCCGACTTCAGCTCAGGTCACAATCGCGCGGTCCGTGAGTTCGAGCCCCGTGTCGGGCTCTGGGCTGATGGCTCAGAGCCTGGAGCCTGCTTCCGATTCTATGTCTCCCTCTCTCTCTGCCCCTCCCCCGTTCATGCTCTGTCTCTCTCTGTCCCAAAAATAAATAAAAAAAAACGTTGAGAAAAAAAAATGTTTTTAAATAAAATAAAATAAACATTAAAAAAAAATTTTTTAAATAAATAAATAAAATAAAATACAGAAGACAGAGAAGCACTGGCATATTATTCTGCGTGGAGCTGCAATCAGCAAATCTAGACTAAAGAAACACTACTGGGAAAATGACAGTTTCTTCCACAAATAACTGCAAAGGAAAAGAGAGCGAGAACTTAAAATATTTTTAAAAAGTCTTAAAATATGCCAGCCAACTGCAATATGCTGACTATGTATAGATCCTGAATTAAACAAAATATTTAAAAATTGGTATTTGTGACATCTGAACACTGACTTACAATATTAAGAAAAATAGTTAATTTTTGAAGGTCTTATGATAGTATTTTCAGTAAATTTTTTAAAAAACTCCTATCTTTTAGAGATACACACTAAAATAGGATGAGTGCTTGGGATTGCTTAAAAATAATATATAAAGAGGGGGTGTGATGGGTGCTTGGGATTGCCTAAAAATAATATAAGGAGGCGGTGCCTGGGTGGCTCAATGGTTAAGCATCTGATTCTTGATTTCGGCTTAGGTTGCGATCTCATGGTTCGTGAGTTTGAGCCCTACATCAGACTCTGCTCTGAGAGTGCAGAACCTGCTTGGGAGTCTGTCTCCCTCTATCCCCTCTGCCTCTCTTTCTCAAAAATATTTTTAAAACAATAAAAGAAATTAAACAATAAATTTAAAAATAACATAAGGAGGAAATGGATAGGGTACAGGTTAAGCACAATTGACCATGAGTTGATAAAGCTAGGTGATGAGTATGTGGAAATTCATCACACTACTCTAATTTTATATACGCATGATTTTTTCCATAATAAAAAGTGTTTCAAGAATGTACATCAGTCGGGGTGCCTGGGTGGCTCAGTCGGTTAAGCGTCCAACTTCAGCTCAGGTCACGATCTCACGGTTTGTGAGTTTGAGCCCCGTGTCGGGCTCTGTGCTGATAGCTCAGAGCCTGGAGCCTGCTTCAGATTCTGTGTCTCCCTCTCCCTCTGCCCCTCCCCTGCTCACGCTCTGACTCTCTCTTTTAATAATTAATAAACGTTAAAAAAAAATTAAAATCTTTAAAAAAGAATGTACATCAGTCATTAAGCATCTGACTTCGTCTCAGGTCACGATCACATGGTATGTGAGTTCTGGCTCTGCATCAGGCTCTCTGCTGTGGAGACCATGTGGAGCCTACCTCAGATCCTCTGTCCCCCCCCCCCCCCCAACTCCCACCCCTCCCCTAGCCTCCCCCAACCCCCTGTCTCTCAAAAATAAACATTAAAGAAAAGAATAATGTACACCAAACAGGTGCTTTTACCAAGAAGAAAGAACAGCCTGCTTCTAAGACAAACAGGTCATCTCACCATCAGTTCTCCTGCTTCCTTCCTAAGTTCTAAGTGTTGAATGCTAATCATACACTGCTGCTCCGAGAAAAACAGACTTTTCAAAACAATACTGTAAAAAAAAAATCTGAATACTTTTTCCTCTCCTACCTCCTTCCTGTTAATGCTTTTCCACTTTCTAATCTCAACTCCCAGCTAAATCTTTCCAACTACCTTTAATCCTATTCCAGTAAGAAGGAAGACAAAGAGTGCTAACAGAATACTCCATGGTTAAGGGAAATGAGAGTCAAACATGTAAGAAGCTATCTATATAGCTTAAAGTGATCTTAGTAAGAATTACCTACCTTGAAGTTTCCCAGATGCACCTTGTACTCGCTTCCAACTCAAAACCAAGCCACATTTCTTCAAAATAAAAAACAAAAAATGATCATTACCATTTAATAAAATAAATTAATTTGTAATAAAAATAAGAACACAATCATATTTCCACCACGAGAAAAATAAAAGAAAAAAATCATACCAGCTATTAAATTTCTTAAAATTCTCTCAATCCCCACAAGCTTATTATATAAAAGAAATATATAATACATCATTTAAAAGAAAAATAATAAATTCTTACAGATTCTCTTATTTGCAGAAAATTGGCTACCTTTTAATAGAGAAATTTTACAGCATTATTTACCTTATCCAAAATATATAAAACGCCAAAATTACCAATATCATAATATTTAAAATAAACTATAAAAAATTCAAGTAAATTAGTCCATAAAAATTATGTTCTAAAACACATGTATATACTATAAACAACTTTTTAAAGATTTTTTTTAAGTAATCTCTATACCCAATGTGGGGGCTCAAACTCACAACCCCAAGATCAAGAGTTGCATGCTCTACCCAGTGAGCCACCCAGGCGCCCCTATATCATAAAAGTCTTTTAGTAACATGGGGAAATGCTTGATAAGGATACAAAAATAACATGGGACATGAAATTGCAAATATACAGTAAGACTTTATGCAACGAAAAAAATTTTCGATAAATCAGAAATATGAGTGGAGCAGGTTACCTGAAGAGTAGAACATTATTTTGTTTACTTGCAAAGTTTTTAAACATTATTTCTAATTATTAAAGTAAAAGCTAGAAGGTTAAAAAAAAAAAAAGTTATTTGTGGAAAATGGTAACTGAAGACTGCCTGTCAAAACTAAGAGAATGCATGTATTTTTCACATCTTCCTTCACAGAAAACCAATAAAATGAAAATCAAGGAATATAAAAGATAAAAACCCATGAGATCAAACATTGTAGGGGGAAACGGCACCAGAATTCAACAAAATTTTAAGAAGACAAAAGGCAAGGGGCGCCTGGGTGGCTCAGCTGGTTAAGCGACCAACTTCGGCTCAGGTCATGATCTGCCCATCCATGAATTCGAGCCCTGCGTCAGACCCTGTGCCTGTGCCTGTGCTGACTGCTCAGAGCCTGGAGCCTGCTTCAGTCTCTCTCTGCCCCTCCCCCACTCACGCTCTGTCTCTCAAAAATGAATAAACATTAAAAAAAATTTTAAGAGACAAAAGGCAAATGGAAGGATGGGAACTCATTCAGTGTATCAAAGAAAGCCGTAACTCCCAAGCGTTAACAGATGAAGATACTACTGAGAAAGAATTAGGTTAATGGATTCTACAAAGCCAAGTGGACCTAGACTAGAGGTAAAAGGTGCGTACAGTGGAGAATGGAGTTGCAGCATGAAGCTGAATAAAAACAGGTGCTTGCCTGACAATATGAATATGGAACAATGAAAGCCTCAGAGTTCTTTTCAAGCAACTACTCTAATCTCCACCCCCAGAGAAGATAGCCTGCTATCTTTATAAGAAACTATACTATCCCCATCCTCAGGTAAAGACAGAATGAAGTTATGAAGAAAGTGAACAGAACAGATATGAAAGATCAGGAAGGGATACAGAATGGGTAACAAGGGCAGCCAACCATATACTCACTAGGCATGAAACCAATCAACTGATGGCTAAATTACCCTACAATGATGTTCAACATTTTACAAACCCAGCATTTCCACACAAAAAGACTTTTAATCCCTAACTCTTAAATGTAAACAATCAAGGATCACTAGACATTTAAGGCCTTAAAAGAAAAATAAGGGGTACCCTGATGGCTCATTCAGTATAGCATGCAACGTGATCTCAGGGTTGTGAGTTTGAGCCCTGCATTGGTCACAGAGCCTACTTAAAACTTAAAGGGGAGGGGCACGTGGGTGGCTTGATAGGTTAAGCGTCCGACTTGGGCTCAGGTCATGATCTCACGGTCCGTGAGTTTGAGCCCCACGTCGGGCTCTGTGCTGACAGCTCAGAGCCTGGAGCCTGTTCAGATTCTGTGTCTCCCTCTCTCTCTGCCCCTCCCCTGTTCATGCTCTGTCTCTCTCTGTCTCAAAAATAAATAAACGTTAAAAAAAAAAATTTTTTAAAAAAGCAAAAAACTTAAAGGGGAGCCCTGGTGGCTCAGTTAGTTAAGCATCTAACTTCGACTCAGGTCATGATCTCACAGCTAGTGAGTTCGAGCCCTGCATCAGGCTCTGTGCTGATAGCACAGAGCCTGCTTGGGATTCTCAATCTCTCTCTCTCAAAATAAACAAACTTTAAAAATAAATAAAAATAAAAAGATGTTTCGAATAGAATATATACATTATCTCCACACACTTGTACACAAATATTCACAGCACCGTTATTCACGACAACCAAAAAGTGGAAACAACCCAATTGCCCATCAACTAATGAATGGGTAAACAAAATGAGGTATGTCCATCAGATGGAATATTTGGCCATAAAAAGGAACGAAATACTGATATAAGCTACAATGTAGATGAACCCTGAAAACATTAAGTAAAAAAGAAAAGACAAAACACAAAAGCCACACATACCCCATGATTCTCTGTCTATAAAATACCCAGAATAGGCAAAACTACACAGACAGAAAGTAGGATAGTGGTTGCCATACGCTGGGGAGAGAAGAGAATGGGAAGTGACTTACAGGGTACAGGTTTTGTAGTTGGGGTGATGAAAATGTTCTAGAATGAAGTTAGTGGTGATGTTTGTACAACTTTGTGAATATACTAAAAACAACTGAATTATTATGAAAGGGTGAATTTGAAAGTATAAGTATTATGTCACAATAGAGATGTTTTTTTAAAAAATGTCCTCCCAACATTCCTTTGGAAAAAAGTTGGCATTATCTTGTAAAACTGAAGATAAACAGGCTGTAAGACTCAGAAATTCCACTTCTAAGAGAATACATGACAGAAGTTTTTTCATGTTCACTGAAGACATGACATTACCAGTAATCATACAGCAAAACATAGTGTTAAGAAATAGAAACAATCCATAAGACTATCATTAGAAAATTTTAAATTCCAGGTCATGATCTCTTGGTTTGTGAGTTCAAGCCCACATTGGGTTCTGTGCTGACAACTCAGAGCCTGGAGCCTGCTTCGGATTCTGTGTCTCCCTCTCTCTCTGCCCCTCCCCTGCTCATGCTCTGTTTCTCTCCCTGTCTCAAAATAAATAAATAAATAATTGATTAATTAAAAAATTAAAAAAAAAAAAAGAAAATTTAAAATTCATGGTACATTACTACAATCCAATGGTACATAGCAATAAGTAAACTAAAGGTATATATATATATTAGGTGAAAAAAACAAGTTATGTAGTACAGAATTAAAATTTAATTATAAATTTTCTGAATATATAAATATGTAATTAAAGTAAGAAATACACACATGAATGATAAACACCAAATTTAGGATAGTGGTTTACCTCTGATAATTACCTCTGTGAAAAAAGAAGTGGGAATTGGGGCCAACTGTAATGATTTATTTCTTAAGAAAAAAATCTAGAGACAGTATCACAAAATACTGAGTCTGACGAAGCTAGGTTTTGTGGTGTTTATTTCCTAAACATTTTTTAATTCAAGGATCATACACTCTACAAAACAGAAATGGCAATAAAATCAAAAAGGAGCAGATTTTAAAATCACTTCTTTAAAAAACAGAGGAGATTATGGAGGGAGAGAGTACAGGCACTGTTGTTTTTTATTATAAAATCATTATTATTTCACTTAAAGTGCATTTATCACCAGGATAAAATTTTTAATCTTTTTTTTTCTGTTTATTTTTGAGAGAGAGAGAGAGAGAGAGCGAGCGAGCATGGGACAGAGCATGAGCAGAAAGGGCAGAGAGAGAGGGCGACACAGAATCTGAAGCAGGCTCAGGGCTCTGAGCTGTCATCAGCCCAGAGCCCAACATGGGGCTCGAACCCACTAACAAGCGAGATCATGACCTGAGCCAAAGTCGGAAGCTTAACCAACTGAGCCACCCACCCGTCCCAGGATAAAAGTTTCTAAACTAAGAAAAAAAGAAAACCAATGAGGCAACTGGATGGCTCAGTCTGTTAAGTGTCTGACTTCACCTCAGGTCATGACCTCACAGTTAATGAGTTCAAGCCCCACATCAGGCTGTCAGCACAGAGCCCACTTTGTATCCTCTGCCCCTCTCCTGTCCATGCTCTCTCTCTCAAAAATAAATACACATTTAAAAAAAATTTTTTTAAACATCAATGTCAGGGGCACCTGGGTGGCTCAGTCAGTTAAGCATCTGACTTTGGTTCAGGTCACGATCTCACAATTAGTGAGTCTGAGCCCTGAGCTGGGCCCTGTGCTGACAGCTTGGAGCCTAGAGACTGCTTCAGATTTTCTGTCTCCCTCTGTCTCTGCCCCTCCCTGTGCTCACGCTTCTCCCTCTCTCTGTCTCTCTCAAAAATAAACCTTTTTAAAAAAATGTCAATGTCATGAAAAACAAAAACAAAACAAGCAAACAAACAAACAAGCAAAAGACAGGAAGCTATTCTGTATTAGAGAAGATGTCTAGGGGCGCCAGGGTGGCTCTGTGGTTAAGCATCCAACTCTTGATTTTTGGCTCAGGTCATGACGCTCAGGTCGTGACCTTATGCTCTTATGAGCCTCATGTCAGTCTCTGCCCTGCCAACCAAGTATAACAATTCAGTACAATGTATAATCCTTGACTGAATCATAGATAAACAAAATGCAGCAATTATGGAGATTATTGGGAAAATTACATATGAACTGTAAATACATTCAGTTAACAATATTATATCAGGGGGAAAAAATACTGTATCAGCCTTTAATTTTTTTTTTTTTTTTTTTTTTTTGAGAGAACGCACAACTGAGCAAGGGGCAGAGAAAGAGGGAAAGAGAGAGAATTCCACAAGGGGCAAAGACAGGGAGAGTGGGAGTGGGAGGGGGAGGGCTCAAGCTCATTCCCAGTGAGGCTAGAGCTCACCAACCTTGAGATCAAGATCTGAGCCCAAGTCAGATGCTTAACCAACTGCATCACCCAGGTATCCCAGCCTTAAATTTCTTAAGTATGATGATGGTTTTGTGATCATATAGGAGAATGTCCTCCATCTTAGGAAAAACAGGAAGTATTTAGAGATGAAACATCACGTCACAACTTAATCTCCAATCATTCAGAAAAAATGTGTGTGGGGTGTGTGTGCGCGCGGGTAGAAAATAAATGTGGCAAAACAAAATTGTGTTTCACTATACTATTCACTCAACTGTTTTGCAGGATTGAACATTTTAAAAATAAAAAGCAGAAAAGGATTATTCAGTCCTTTCTGCGTTTTCATAAATTTGAAATCGATAATAAAACTTAAAAACAGTTTAACACTTACAGCAAGGAGCTGTCTTATAAGCATGTCTGAAGCTTTCTCAGAAATGTTGCCAACAAAAACTGTAGTAGTGGGACCACAATTTTCATCATTTTCTTTAGCCTTTAAGCCTGGATGATCCTTTCTTGCTCCCAAATGCTTTCCAACCATGGACACAGTGGGTACTAAAACCTAGAGTGAAAAAAAGGCAGTAAAATTGGACCTGGCAATTAAATTCCCATCACGTTTAATGTAACATTAAGCTAACAACAATTTTTAAGTAGTGCATACACAGCAATTAGTAAAGGTTCTACATACCTAATCTAAAGCTCCTATCATTTTTCATTAACACAAAATTATCTGCGACAAGTTCTATATTAGATAACCTTTCTTTTAAAAAACAACTTGGAAAAGGAAATAAAAATAACTTGGATGGAAATTTCTTTATACTTAAGACCTAATTCTTAAATGTCCACAACATCATAAGTCATTTAAAATTATCAGATATATCCAGGAGATCCGTCACAACTCTACTCTGTACAAACATAAAAGCAAATTTCAATTATCCCTGCTAATCCTGACAAGAGTATTCAAATACTCTCACAGCATTCTCCAAAACTTAAATTTTACCTTTATCAGTTGCATTTTTTACTTTTCCTTTGTAACTTTCAACTTCCCAGAGAACCAATCTCACTCATTTTTACATCTGAAACTGAATTTAGCAAAACATCCACAGAAGGCACTGAATAAAGAGTGGTGAACTAAGGGAGCTGCTCCAAACCCCAAGTCCCACCTTTTCCTAGGCTGAAATGCAAGACAGTAAGTACCTGTCAGGTGGAGGTTTTCCAAAATACCCCAACAATGGGTATCTGATCCAAGAAAAATTAGACCTCCCCTTGGTCTGAAGAACCGTATCTTCTTAGTGGTCGGCCTCACAGCAGATTTGTTTCCCCACAGAGTTACCATCTCCTTTTTAATATAGGTAACACCTCCTTCTCCCTCCCATTTCAAAATCCACAGGTAGAGAAACAGTTGAAAGTAATGAGATCTACCCTCCCTCATAGAATTCCAAATGAAGCTTCATATTCTACCAGTTAACTCAAAGAAAAATTCTGGCTAAATAACAGTTAAGAGGATTATTATTTATTCATGTGTAGTAGCATGTTAGCATTCTTAATGAAGATGCTGAGAATGTACAAAAGCTTTGATGAATGTGAAGAATTAAGGCTTAAGAAGACTGAAAATGAAACAGTTTAGCAGAGTAAAGGCTTCAATAAAACTTTACAAAGCTTAAAGATACCATAACAGACAACAGAGAAAAAATAGGTTGGAAGGGGCTAAAAATTAGGTAGGTATGAGGAAAGAATGGAAATATATTCAACTCAAATTTCACTTCAGAATTTAAATTTCTGCTAAGATCATTCCTACAGTATTTTTTCTTTCTTTTATGAGATTGCATGTCAGATCATTCTCCCATCTCCCAGGACCAAGACAAAATGAGAGAATGGTGAAAAAAACCAATGTCCTAAATCTGAAAGAACAAGTATATGAAGAGTGTAGAGAATACGAGGGAAATCATAAAACTATTTAGGGAGCCTATTTTAGGGGCAACTGCATAATATGCATAGCTGAGTGAAAATGATACTCAAATACATGGATGCTCTCACTCCCCATCATTCTTTTAAACATTAAAATACTTTATCAAGTTGTTTAGCTTTAAAAGAAGTATTACTACTGTATCTCCTCATTCCTCCTTAAAATTGTACTTACAGTTGGAGCAGGTGCCATAATGCTCATTGGTACAGGAATCATTGGGGTCCCTGAGAAAAAAAGCATAATAAATTGTAAGAATACAAATATATAAGACTACATTCTATATCAACTACGTGCCACACCAACAGATAAAAATGCAGGACTAATGACAATGAAATATTGATGAATGCCTTATTTTCAAAAGCAATGGGACATCAGACCAGTCCATATAAACTTACATAACAAAAAAAACTATTCAAAAAGCAAAAAGGCTGCCACAATATGCTTTCGTCTCAGAAGTTTAAAAAACTCTATAGTTGTTGATTCATGTTCATCTGATTCAGTACATCCTGAAAGCCAGTAACTTACACAAATACAGGTTCACTTATGGGTAAACAACAGTATTAATGAATCCTTCAAAAGGTTAAAAAAAAAAAGGTATCAAATGAGAAATTAATCTGGAAACCTAGATAGAATCGTGTTATTGCTGGTTCTTTAATAAAAACAAAAATCAGGGGCACCTGGGTGGCTTAGTTAGTTGAGTGTCCGACTCTTGATTTCACCTCAGATCACGATCCCAGGGTCATGGGATCGAGCCCTGAGTCAGGCTCTGCACTGTGTAGCCTGCTTTAAGATTCTCTCTCTCCCTTTGCCCCTCTACCCTGCTCACACTCTAAAAATTAAAAAAATAAGGCAGCCTAGGTAGCTCAGTCAGTGGAGCATGAGACTCCTAATCTCGGGGTCATGTGTTCAAGCCTCACGTTGTGCATAGAGCTTACTTTAAAGAAATTAAAAATAAATAAATTAATTTTAAAAATCCAAAATAAATCATGCAAAAAATATGACCAGGAATGTCAGTCAGTGTCAAAGAAAATCTCTAAGACAAGTATCTGCTGCTCTGAAGGTTTAAGAGAGATTAATGGGCTATTACTGACATCGTAGTGAAATCTGCATTTTTGTTTTTAACTACATTGTTTACCAATCAATGGCTACTATATAGAGTGTCCTTGTGTATATAACTAATGAAATCTTACCATTTGAGTACTAAGAAAAAGAATGTAATGAGGGCAAAAACCAGTGAAAGATTTTGTCCAGTTTTCTAACATAAATTTTAAAATGCTTCTAAATACATCTCAAGAAGTTCCGAAGTCGCTCTTCAGTTCAAATTTAACATCAACTTAAAAGAATTCTCCAGCTAAGACTGGTAATAAATTCTTAAACATTTAACATTATCCATTTATCTTCCAATATAACTCACTTAAAATAACTTTTAAATGAGAAAAATCAGGATTCCTATCAATACACCAAAAGAGTATTACAAAAACGGAAAAAACACGGAAGTGCTTGGCTGGCTCAGTGGGAAGAGCATGCAACTCTTGATTTCAGGGTCGTGAGATCACACTGAATGTAGAGATTAAGTAATTAAACTTAAAAAAAAAATAAAAGACTTCGGAATCAAACCTGGGTTCAACTCATCGTTATGTCATGCCTAACTATGCAACCGTGGCCAAACTCTTAAGCTACAGTTTCCTCAATTGTAGTAAGGTAATCATTTCTTTGGAGTACCTATGAGACTTACGGAGATCATTTGTGCGTAGCACTTAAATACAGTGGATGCTCAAAACTAGAATTCATCAACCTATCTAAAGTTTTCACTTTGTAAAACAAAAAAATAAATCCTCCCCCCTTTTTATCAACTGTAATCTATATGGCACCTTTTCCATAGGTAAGCTGTTAAAGAAAAAGTCAGAAAGACATAGTAGAAAAAAAATGTTTTTCCTTTTCTTTTAAAGTAACCTCTAGGGGTGCCTGGGTGGCTCCCATGACTGAGCATCCAACTTCAGCTCAGGTTACAATCTCACAGTTTGTGAGTCCAAGCCCCTAGTTCGGCTCTGTGCTGACAGCTCAGAGCCTGGGGCTTGCTTCAGATTCTGTGTATCCCTCTCTCTGTGCCCCTCCCCCACTCTGGCTCTGGCTCTCTCTCAAAAATAAACATTAAAAATAAAAATAGTAATAATAATAAAGTAAGCTCTAAACCCAACATGGGGCTCAAACTCACAACCCTGAGATCAAGAGTAACATGCTCTACCAACTGAGTCACCCAGGTGCCCCATTGTTTGTTCCTTTTTAATAGTTACTAAAATTTGAATAATACATTTCTTTTTTTTTTTAATTTTTTTTTTTAATGTTTATTTGTTTTTGAGACAGAGAGAGACAGAGCATGAACGGGGGAGGGTCAGAGAGCGGGAGACACAGAATCTGAAACAGGCTCCAGGCTCTGAGAGCCCGACACGGGGCTCGAACTCACGGACCGCGAGATCATGACCTGAGCCGAAGTCGGCCGCTCAACCGACTGAGCCACCCAGGCGCCCCTGAATAATACATTTCTTAGCCCAACTTACTAAATTTCATGCAATATGAAATTCATAATAGAGAATGTATTACTACTCATTACAAAGATCTATACATGCTAAGTATACAAAGCGTGAACAGTGCAGTACTATGCCGTTTTTAAAAAACAGAAATAAGAGGGAGGGCACCGGGGTGGCTCTGTCGCTTGAGTGTAGGATTCTTGATTTTGGCTCAGCTCATGATCCCAGGGTTGTGGGATCAAGCCCTATGTGCTGAGGATGGAGCCTGCTTAAGATTCTCTCCCTCCCTCTCTCTCCATCACTCCCTTGGCTTGCATGTGTGCCCATGCTCTTGCTCTCTCTCAAAAAAAAAAAAAAAAATTTTTTTTAAATTTAAAAGAAAATAAAGAAAAACAGAAGCAGGGAAAGAGTATACATAATCAAACACATCAGGATACACATAGTTCATCTCTGAAGCGTGCACACTACAAACTGGTAAGAAAGGCTATGTTCGGGGAAGGGAATTCTCAAGAACTATGGGGAAAAAACTTTCTTTTTCTATATGCATATATTACTCTTTAGGGAAAAATTACGGTTATTTTTCAAATTTATTTTCTAATTTAATATAGAATTTGACCATCACACTTAAAAGTGCAATTAATTGCATTAATAAGAGAAGAAAATGATTCATGAACATGGGTTATGTGTGGTCTTGATTTACTACACGAGTTTACCATACTATTTTATTATTTACCTTTTAAAGTATTGATGCTCTACAAAGAATGCACAATGAGTTGTAACTAAAGTCTGATTTATCACCCAAGTATATTTCCCTGAACAGAAATGATACTGTATGCTATTATAAATACAATCAGAATTAATAGTGTTATTCTGAATAAATGCCCACATTAGTATGGCAATGACCAAACAGGCAAGAAGAAACACTTACAATCTGGTTTCAGGAGCAGCTGACCCGCCTTTTTTTTTTTTTTTAATGTTCATTTATTTATTTGAGAGAGAGACAGAGACAAAGAGAAGACGTGAACAGGGGAGGGACAGAGAATCCCAAGCAGACTCCACACTGTCAGCAAAGAGCCCCACACGGGGCTTGAATCCATGAACCGTGAGATCATAACCTGAGCCAAAATCAAGAGTTGGACACTTAACCCAGGTGCCCCCTGCTGACCCATTTTAAAAGATACGCAGAGAGTAGTCTTAAGAGAAACAGGTTTGGGGCGCCTGGGTGGCTCAGTCGGTTAAGCGGCCGACTTCGGCTCAGGTCATGATCTCACGGTCCGTGAGTTCGAGCCCCGCGTCGGGCTCTGTGCTGACAGCTCAGAGCCTGGAGCCTGTTTCGGATTGTGTCTCCCTCTCTCTGCCCCTCCCCCATTCATGCTCTGTCTCTCTCTGTCTCAAAAATAAATAAACGTTAAAAAAAAAAAAAAAAAAGAGAAACAGGTTTCATTTATCTTCTACTTCCGTTTAATAATTTGGTATAATGTTCATCAGAAAAGGTTAAATATTTGCTCTTTAAAAAAAAAAAAAGTTAAACTTTTTTTAAAGTTATTTATTTTGAGGGAGAGAGCGCGCGCGCGCACGCACACACACACACACACACACACACACACACGGAGAGAAAGCGCATGCGCACAAGCAAGGAGGGGCAGAGATAGAGAGGGAGAGAGAGAATCCAAGCAGGCTCCACACTGTCAGTGAAGAGCCCAATGCAGGACTCAAACCCATGAACCATTAGATCATGACCTGAGCCAAAGTCAAGAGTCGGAAGCTCAACCGACTGAGCCACCCAGGTACCCCATCAAAGGAATTTAAATCTTTTCTATAAAACCAATCTACTAGTAGAGAAATTAAGGCACTGATCTTTCAGTCATCTTTCCTGATTCTGAATAAGTGATTATGCTTCATTCCCAATCCCTTAAATTTCTTCATAAAGAAATTTTTTAAAAAGTAAACTATTCTTTCCTATAAAGCTATATAACACAAGGGTTTTGTTTAAAAAAAATATATCATGGGGGACACCTGGTGGCTCAGTTGGTTAAGCGTCTGACTTTGGCTCAGGTCATGATCTAGAGATTCGTCGATTCAAGCATCATGCTCTGTGCAGACAGCTTGCTTCAGATTGTGTCCTCTCTCTCTCTGCCTCTACCCCACTCGCGTTGTCTCTCTCTCAGCCATGTTTATCTTGTGGCTTTTCATACCTACTCCAACACTGCTATATACTTGCCCTAGGAGCAGGAGGCCTCAAAACTGAGTCCGTAGAATGTGTTGTGAATTAACAACCCATCTTATGAGCCAACTTCAATGTACTGTTGATCTCTCAACAATAAAACACTGTGATTTCAAATAGATAATCCAATAGTTAAAAACAGGTCTCTGATATAAGGCTTCCCTCAAACAGGATGCGTGGGTGGCTAAGCGGTTAAGCATCTGACTCTTGATTTCAGCTCAGGTCATGATCTCACCGTTTGTGAGTTCGAGCCCCACATTAGGCTCTGTGCTGTCAGTACAGAGCCTGCTTGGGATTCTCTCTCTCCCCATCTGCCCGTCCCCTGCATGCACTCACTCACTCTCAAAATAAATAAATTAATTTTAAAAATTTTTAATTAAAAAAAAAAGCTTTCCTCAAATATTTCTGGATTATTTACAGGATCATTTGCTGATTTCAGCAAAAAAGCAAACATAAGAAAAGCAAAACTTTTCACATACAAATTCAGGACAGCTCTTAAGATACTGTCTTTTGGAAGAGAAGCCGATTTTGTATAAAAATTTTTCAGCCCTGTTAAAAACATCTGAACTACTGCCCATAAACCAAAGGAAAACTCTTGCTCTCTAGGCCAAGCAATGTTAAGATGTACCTCAAGATAATGGTTCTCGCCTGCTTCGGATTCTGTGTCTCCCACTCCCTCTACCCCTCCTCTGCTCACACTCTGTGTCTGTCTCTCAATAATAAATAAATGTTAAAAAATAAAAATAAAAAGATAATGGTTCTCAAATGTGGGTTCTCTTAGTTTTGCTTAAATAGATCCTTAGGATCCGCCTATGAACTTATTGAAAATAAACATTCCTAGGCCCCAGTACCTTGAGGATCTGAATCAGTGGGTTGGAGTAGGGCCTGAAAAAAAAAATTCTTTTTTTTTAGACCTCAAAGAGCTTTGGAGAGAGGAAGCTTTTATATGGTAATCTGGAAAGCTCTTCAAAATATATTATCAAGCATAAAAAAAGGGGCAGAACAGTACATATAGGATGCTACTATACATCTACCTTAAGAAAAAAAAAAAAAAAACATTGGATAAAAGAATATATACTTGTGATGGCATGTAATATGTACTAAAAAGTATCTGGAAGAATAAAGAAACTAATGACTGTTTAAAACAGTTTCCCTCTCAGGGCGCTTGGGTGGCTCAGTCGGTTGGGCATCCGACTTCAACTCAGGTCATGATCTCATAGCCCATGAGTTGAGCATCGGGCTTTGTCAGCTCAGAGACTAGAGCCTGTTTCGGATTCTGTGTCTCCCTCTCTCTCTCTGCCCCTCCCCCACTCACGTTCTGTCTCTCTCTCTCTCTCAAAAATAAGTAAATGTTAAAAAAAATTTTTTTAAATACAAAAAAGTTAAATAAAAAGAAGTTTCCCTCTTTCGGTAAGAGATAGTAGTAAGTTATGTAGGAATTCAAGGAAAAGTATTCACTGTACACCTTTTTGATGACTGAACCATATGAACGTACTACCTTTTTAAATTTTTGTTTAATGTTTATTTTTGAGAGAGAGAGAGAGAGAGAGAGAGAGAGACAGAGACAGAGTGAGCATGAGTGGGGGAGGGGCAGAGAGAGAGGAAGACTTGAGAATCTGAAGCAGGCTCCAGGCTCTGAGCTGTCAGCACAGAGCCTGATGTGGGACTCGAATCCACGAACTGAGAGATCATGACCTGAGCTGAAGTCGGACGCTCAACTGACTGAGCCACCCAGGCACCCCCCTATTTTTTTTTTTTTAAATAAAGGGTTTTGTTTTTTTTTTTTAATCTCCCCAGATGAATTTGATACTCACCCAGAGATGAAAAGTACTGCCACAGGAAAATGATACATCACATTTACAAAAGGATGCTAACAGACATCTTTACTACTAACACATATCATTTTCCTAAAGTTAACAGTGTAATGATGAAACTGCAGGTTAAAGAAACAACAGTATCCACAAACTTACCTGGAGGTACAGGTGGAGGAAAACCAGGAAACTGTGGGGGTGGAATCCCTGGTGGGAGTGCTGGGATTCCCATGGGAGGGCGATTCAAATGAGGGGGAAAAGACATTCTTACTGCAGCGGTCTAAAGAAAAAAATCATGACAAATCATTTTATTTGAAATCTTTGCAATTTGATATGCCTGGTTTGTTGGCCTTCATTTTTAGAGTATCTGCAAAATTCTAAAGTTTTCTTACCCAAAGGAGTTGGCAAAGACCCTCTTTTCTCTGTCTGTCCATTGAGAATTTTTAAAACTTAGATCTTTTCTAAAATAAGTTCCCAAAATGTACACGATCTAAATTCAGGATAGACTCCTACAATCATGTGGGAATACATATAAAGGAAGAAAAAAATTTTGAGGTTCAGTTAATATCCAAAAATTAAAAACCAAACATCAACGAATCTTTTTAAACCAAACTCAGAATCCAGGAAGGTTATCTAACAGTTTTTTTTTTAAGTGCTCTGATGCAGTCATTTTTTACACACATCAGCACCCTGAAAACTAAATGTACAAAGTTACGCAGTATTTGTTGACTCAATGTTGGCCAGTTCCTCAAGGACAAATGACTGTCTCAGTAAACTATAAACCTGAGGGGGAAGAAACCGCCTGACATCAGGTCACATGGTAACCATTCAAATATAAAGAACATAAAATTTGTGACAGTGAGAAAGATGTCATAATTTTTGATAAAAGCAAAACTCTTAACCATTCTTGAATGAAATTCAATGAATGAATGAAATTCAAGAAATCAGATGTTAGCATTTGATTTAATGTAAGAATACACTAAATCGCTTCATTTGATTTATATTACTTAAAAGAAATTTAATTTTGTGTTTTAGCTAAATGAATGTATTTAAGACTCCTTTATGACCAAATTTTATATTTTCATCAACATACTTGAGTGTCCAGAACTATAAGAAAAAGTAGAAAAACAATGTGATGCCCTAGGAAGATCCCATGTACCAATTTTAAAAAGCAGCCAAAATCGGTGATCCCGTATCAGTGATGGCACTAAAGGGTAGCAATTTAATGAACAGGATGTTTGTTGGATACTAGGAAAAATTTCACCTACACTCTACAACTGAAGGGGTCTAGAGTTGTTTGAAGCTTTTAAAGAACATTTGTACTATTTCTGTGTGTGTATTTCATACACTGATTTACTCACCCTTCAGAAGAGAGAAGATAAAAAGTGCATGTCTTCCACTTCCTCGCCCCCTAATCCCAACAGTTTGGTATATACCGTTGTATTCTTCTAAATAGCTTTCTATACACAAACTAACATATAATTATTTGTGTTTTTCTGCAAACAGTATAATCATACTATATTGTTACGTGCATTTCTACTTCATTGTCATTAACATCTCTTCATATCAGTTCACAAAGTTCTATCCCAACCTTTATAATGCAGTAAACTACCATAATACAGGTATACAATAATTATTCAATCAACAAGGATGATTGGCTCCACATTTTGCCTCTTACAAATAACATTGAACATTCTTAGACATACTGGATATATAAATCTATGCACCTGTGCAAATAATTTTATAACACAGCTTAGTACTGTATGTATCTACACTTTACCTCCAAACCATCCTCCAAAACCAGCGTACAAATTTATATCCCCACCACCAATACATGGGTATGTATGCCCTTTCCTCAGATCCTCAACATCACTGGAGTAAATCAGTGTTTAAATTATAACAGTCTCATAGGTAAAAAATACTCTCATTTCAACGTGTATTTCCTTAATCACTAATGAGGTTGAGTATCTTTTTACCTGTTTATTAGACTTTTCTTTAAAACAGTCTTAGATAAGCATGTCCTTCAGGCTCACAGCTGTTCTTCCTCAGTGTTGACTTAATAAGTTAGGATAAGTTAGGATAATACAGGATTATTTAGGATAATTCTATAAAATCTAAACTTCCATTTCAGAAAACACAGTACACTTAAAATATTTACAAAGCTTTACAGGTAAAACAAATTCCTAGAATTTCATACACTTAGAAAATAAGGTACTGGAAAATGCTTTAAAATCTTAAGCATCAGCATAAATTAAAAAGGAAAAATGGAACTTATTTAATATTATAAATGTGTTGAATTTTTAATCTTTTTGTAATACTTTTTGCCCAAAAATAAAAACAAGCATTCTACAGGAGGGGGCAGAAGTGTATCTCCTTTCAAAAGAGGGCTACTGTCCTACTTACAGAAGCTCTTCTATTATCATTATAATACTCTATCTCAGCACTTTCTTAGGAGGGCAGTTGGTATTAATACCTGTTGAATAAATAAATTAGTGAATGAATCAGTAAACAAATTTATTAACAAGCTCCCATGTGCCAATTTCTATGCTAGCAATGACCCAGTGTCTAGCCTCACAATGTTTTTACAAAGACCGGAGCATGAATTTATTGCCAAGTATTAAGCTGTAACCATTTTTTTAAAACGCTTTATGTTCTTGGTGTTTCAATTGTATTTCGTGGCTCTTAAATGTATAATTCATTCTGTAAGAATAACCAGATTATATGTTTTATGCTAATGTATGCATTCTATTCACTTCTAATTTTTGTTGTATGTCCCTTTCATTTAAAACCATCCAAAACTTGCTTATTCATAGGCGAAACTTCAAAGGTAAAGAAAGGTATCTTAATAAGATAATGGTCCCTCCTATGGTCAGAAAACAAACAATTCTGATGATCACTGACCAATATTAATGTTCACCTTAAACACCCTAAAGTGAGAGTATCAACCACTTTTTTCAACATAAACTTTTATGTTTTGGCATGTGTGAAAATGACTAAGAATACTTTTATAACCATAAGCAAAGCTGATCAGTTTTTACCTACAGTTGATAAATTGTAATATTCTCATAATAAATTATATGGAGATTCAAAGTTGGTAGGTACACTATCAACAACAGCCGAAGTATGGAAAAAGCCCAAATGTCCATCGATGGATGAATGGGTAAAGAAGATATACTATACATATACAATGGAGTATTACTCCAACAATCACAAAGAATGAAATCCTGCCATTTGCAACTATGTGGATGGAACTAGAGGGTATTATGCTAAGCAAAATTAGTCAGAGAAAGACAAATATCATATGACTTCACTCACATGAGGACTTTAAGACACAAATGAACACAAGGAAAGGGAAGGAAAGCAAAAATAATATAAAAACAGGGAGGGGGAAAAAAATTAAGAGACTCTTAAATATGGAGAACAAACAGAGGGTTCCTGGAGGGGTTGTGGGAGGGAGGATGGGCTAAATGGGTAAGGGGCATTAAGGAATCTACTGAAATCATTGTTACACTATATGCTAACTTGGATGTAAATTAAAAAAATAAAATAACAACAAAAAGTTGGTAGGTACGTTGTAGAATAAAGTAGGGAAAAGAACATGGGAGCACTTTACTTTAAATATGGTGGTTGGGCCTCACAAAGAAGATAGGCAAACTGAATGAAGACTCCAAAGCGGCCAAGACAGGAAGCCTCATATACGGAGGCAACAGCCTTCCAAGCAAAGAAAACAGCAAATACAGGAGCCTGAGGTGATCATGTAGTGTTTTGTGGGAGGAAAAACAAGGCCAACAGCTGGAGCAGAGTACTTGAGGAAAGCAAAGATAAATGCCAAGTATTACTTAGGGGAGCGGGCTCACAGAATGTAGCACTTAGTAGGCCACTGCAAGGGTTTTGATTTTTACTCTGAGATGGAAAACATTTGAAAGGCTTTTGACCTGACTTACACTTTAAATGCGTCACTGGCCACTGTGTTAGTAAGACTGGCATTTTAATAGCGTCACTGGCCACTGTGTTAATGAGACTGGAGAACAAGTGGAGATGCAAAGGACTACTATAATAATACAGACAGGAGAGGGTGGTCTGGAATAGGTGGTGAAAGTGTTAGATTCTGGATGTACTTATTTCAAGCGTAGCCAATTGCTGAGGGATCACACAAGGAGTTTAAGAAAAAGAGAGTTGCAAAGGTTATTTTATTAGCACTGAAATGATTTAGGTAACATTTACAAAATACTTGTATTTTTCACTTTCACTCTGGAGGGCTTCACCTTTAGAAGGCTCAAAGCATTTTTTTTTTCAGTAAGATTTTATTTTTAAGCAATGTCTACGCCCAACGTGGGGCTCACACTCACAACCCCGAGATTAAGAGCCACATGCTCTTCCCACTGAGCCAGCCACGCACCCCTAGAAGGCTCAAAGCATTTTTACCGGCTCAGTATGAAACCTTATAGCCCAAAGTAACAAAATGAGCACCTATCATTATCTTTAGTGCCTACTTTAGTGTGGCAGTGGTCATACAGATTTATTACGCGTTTGTCAAAATTCACTGAAATTAAATGGGTGCATTTTATTGTATGTAAATTTTATCTCAATAAATCTAGTTTCCTCTGTCCAAAAAAAAAAAACTTTAAATAACATGTATCCCTACCACTCAACATATGCATGCATTCTGCTTTTCTTTTTTTCACTTTTTCCTCTTTATGTTTTTTTTTTCTCGTTATGCTGTTAAATCACTCCTTTTCTCACACCATTTACTGCTAATAACCATTCCTCCATTGCAGATTTATCCCAACAGAAAAAATATTTCACCCGGAATAGATTTACTGGCTAACCCCATCCAGACCCGGTGTGCCAAATTTCTGAACGGTAAGAGGCAAATGAACCAACAGATTCTCCTGAACAAATACTTATACAACTCATTCATTCAACAGATATCTAGCTCCAATTGTGTGTCAGATTCTTTTCTAAACATTATTTTCCTACAGTTACACTGCCAGTCCAGTAGCTCTTCATTGAATATAAGTGATCAGTACTGTAGCATGTATTGTTCCCTGCTCTGCTTACAGCCTACAAGGTACAATGGACTGACATACCTGTCCCAGCCTAAGGAAAGCAAGCCCCTCAAAACCGCATCTCAAACTGAATTTCTACAGAAGTGGAGTCTTCAGGAACTATTCCTAGGAAAGAGTATTCCATATCCAAAGAAGAATAGGAAATGCTCGATTAACAAAATGTTTCTTTTGCAGGAAAGCTTTTCAGAGGTATGAAAATACTCAAGTGTTTTAAGTCTCCAAAAAGGGACGTGATCTTTTTCTTAGCTTTCCACTTTGCAGTTTTACCATTTTCAATGATTAAAAAGCAATACTATTTACAGAGAAAAATTAGTGGTGGTCTGGAGCTGAGGTGGGAACAGGGAGTGACTTGCAAACCGGAAAGAAGGATCCTTTTGGGGGTAACAGTCACACAACTCTGAACACTTACTAAAAATCATCAAATTGCACATTACAACAAGTGTATTTTATGTATCAATTACACCTTAGTAAAGTTGCTTTAAAAAAAAAAGCAATATCAATTCAGAACAAGTTCAGGCTAAATCCAATTAAGACCTGTAAATTAGTAATATTGAATCAATATTAATTTCCTGATTTTGTTCACTGTACTGCTATTAAATATGAAAATACCCTTATTCTAAGAAATATACACTTAAGTATTTAAGGGCTAAGGGACACCTCATCTGTGGCTTACTAGCAAAACATTTCAGAAGAAAACTATGAAGAAAACGAGGAGAGGACAAAGTAAATTTGTGAAATGTTATCATTTGGGGAATCTGGGTGAAAAGCTATTTAAGAATTCTTTCTACTCTTCTTGCAACTTTTTTGAAGTTTGAAATTGTGCTGATTAAGTTCTAAAAAGCAGTATCAGTAATTCTGGTGGTGTAAATGTTATGTTCTTTTTATTTTCTGAAGTTTCAAAATTTTTTTAAAAAGCAAGAGAAAAGCTATTCAAAAACTTTAAAGGATAATCAATCGAAATCCTCTTAGGAATGGCAGTGGTAGTTGTCAGAAAAAACTATCAAGAGGTTAAACAAAATACACAGAATGTTTTTGTAAGACGTTAAAAGATTTATGACTACTTCTGCTTCCAAAGTTACAAAATAGTCAATACAATTTTTCTTTAAATCGTATATAAATGAAAAAACTATATAGCTAATCAGTGACCCAAGAAGTTACTTGAAAATCCCAAACTAATATCGGGTCTGAAGTAATTACCAATATTAAAATGAACTCATTTTATTTTAATAACAGATTTAAAGCCTTAACACAGTAAAATAAAAAGATACCAAACCACAAAAAAAAAAAAAAACAAAACAAAAACACCTTGGCCCAAACTATTATTAACATATAGTGCCTATATGCAACATTGGGACAATGAAAACATTTTCTTACTAGAAATGTTCTGGAATCAAACATTCAAACATACATACATACATACATACAGGAAAAACCATATTTTGGAGACCAGAAATGGGAATCCGGTAACTCCAAGAATTATTATTTAATAAAAGCATTAACTAACATTTTATTTACTTCTGTTTACAAAAGCCTTCAACATACATTATCTCACTGAATCTCCCAAATTACCTGGTGTAGATATATTATTGTCCTTTTACAGATGAAGAAGCTATTTTGTCCATGGAAACACAATAAGTGAGTGGGGACTCCAACGTCCCCTCTATCCTGAAATTACCAATCCAAAGGCTGTTTTCACTGTATCACAATGCCTCTTTCTAGTAATAACATACCAAGAAGAAACTTTTTATTAAGAGTTAACTTTGATTTTATTTAGAAAAGTCTATTCAGAGTACATTGGACGAAACGTTAAGAGTCAGGATCAGGCTCTTGTACTTCACTGAAATTTCTTAAATAACAGTATCAGTTAATGCAAACTAAACACTATGTGACTTAGACATCGCACTAAGGATTTTACATACTTTTTCTCAATTAATCCCTAATAACAATAACCTATGAAGTGGATACTATTATAATCCTCAATTTACAGATGAAGAAAAACCAAAGCTTCAAGAAAAGTTAGATTAATTAGAATAGTATAGTATCTGCTTGAATCATGAGGACCAACTGAATGCCTTTCATGGCCCCTGAATGTTTTTGGAAAGCTTTTAAAAATCAAAGTTCCCAAGACCGTATAAAAATTGTTTATACTCCACTGCCAACTACCTAATTCACAGTACTTCATACTAGAGCAGTCTGGTACAAGAGAAGTCCAATCTCTTCCCTCCTTTTGGTCTGCTCCTCTCTGCCCAGGATCAAAATGGCTTTTCCATGGCAATATAAATATCCACATTACATAACTTCAAAATAACCTTCGTACTCCTAGATCTACTTCGAAAAACGTATTTAAAAAGTACTGAAGACCAAAGAAGAGTAAGAAAGAAGTAACACATTTTAATGTGGAGCTTGGTCATCGCCTAGAATGAATGGGGATATAGTTTACTGCAACCTCCAAAGGAGGAAGGGGGCAGGACCACAATACTCATCACAATCTTAGACAAGCAAACCAAGAGGGTGCCAAAAAAGGTGGGCATTAGCTGAATCCGGAGTGGGTGTGGGGGAGTGCACTCGGTGGAGGGCTCTGGATGACCAAAGAGTAAGGAAGGGAAAGAAATCCGTTGGTGGCCGGCACCTCGCTAAAACGGGTGGCTGCTCTCTGGCTTGTGGGCAAAGCCTGGGGCAAGAGTGTCCTAGGCCCGGAAAATCTACAGTAAGGTTCCCCAGGCTCGGGTTAGAAAGGGGCCTCAGGGAAGGGCTCCCCAGGGGCAGACCGATCGTTTTGTGGCAAACGTGGAGCCCAGAAAAGGCCCAGGCGATCCACTCAGTGACGGGCCGTGGGAGGGAAAGAGAAAGTGGGCGACAATGCAAGGAGGAAAGCTCTGGCAGTAGGTCCCGGCCTCCACGGGTTCCTGCTGGGCCCACTGGTTTTCGAGGCCTTAGAGAAGTGAAGAAACCCAAGCCTCGTGCCAGCCCCCTCCCCCACCCCAACCCCTCTTCACCCCCAATCCCACCCCGGCCCTTTCGCACCCTCCCTGGTTTCCCCTACTCCCGGTCTCCCGGGTCTCCCGGTTCCCACACGCGTTCAGAGGCGTGGACTCACCCGCCGCTGAGAAAACAGTACGGTCTTCGCGGCCTTCCGGGCTCCAGGTTACGAGTGGGCTCCACCGGTTCGAGGTTTCTGCGCACCGCTCGCCGGGAGACTGGTTACGAAGCGCCTACTCGCACAGGCCGCAAACACAGCCGCGCTGCGCGGGGAGCTTCTGGAGGTCTTCCTCTTGCCCGGCATGCACTGCGGCCAGGCCGACTGAAGAGGAGAATCATAGAGAAGAACGTGTATAGATAGTCTTCCCTTTGGCTCTGAATCACCACGCAGCGGCCAATAACCATAGAGAAGGAGAGCCTGGTGGGGACTAGAAAGGCTCGAACTGTAAATTACGACCCACCCTGCCATTTTTGATTGGAGCTGATTGAATCTTATGACTACGAGACGCCATCTTGAGGTCATGGTTCCGCTGCGCGGGGCGCTGGGGTTGTTAGAGTCTCACTTTTTGTAGTTTGTGTTTCCGGGCGTGCAGGCTTGCTTTGTGGCTCGTTGAGGTGGGATGGACTGCTAACGGGGCTTCACCTAGCACGTTAGTGCGAACTCCCAAATGCTAACTTTCCCCTGGAAAACAGCTATTCTTGATACCAAGAAATAACTGCCAGAGGGCGTGGTGTGTTGTTTTTTTTTTAAGTGCACGCGCACACCCCTTGTGCTCACTAGTAGAGCCAAAGAGGGGGCTAAAGATACTTGAAATACCTAAAATAGCCTGTAAGAACTTTTAACACAACTTTCATTCTGTAATGCAAAGGTGCTGAAAAGAAATTCACTTATTAATGGAAATGAAACTAAATTAACGCAACTAAGTGAAACTAGTCATAAATGATTCTTCAATTTATGCCCTTTACGGTCAATATCTTTTTACAGGCCTTTGTTTCCCAACTCTTCTCAGGCTTATCATTTATTGGACATAAAGTTGTTGGCTCCCTGAGTGTTGGAAGGTAAATGCAAGTAAGATTTTATCCTTGTTTGGGAAGAGCCACAAACAACGTCAGATGATAGACTGACCACTGTGTGTAAAACTGAAACACACTCCCTTTCTTTATCTGCTTTTCCTATTGGATTTTACTCTACAGCATTTATCACCACTTACTAACTTTATATTTTTCTTATTTATTTTCTGGTTTGTCTTCCCCTACCCCATCATAATGTAAACTTAAGGAATACAGGGATTGTTTTGTTCACTGCTGTGTCCCAGTGCCCAGTGCCTAAGACAAGGTTTGGCATACAGCAAGTGCTCAATAAATATTTGTTGAATGAAAGAAAGGATTATACATTAAAAAGAAAAAGAAAAAATGATTATACATGAGTACCAACAGAACATAAAATGCAATGGGAACACTAACGGGAAAGGCTATATAACATTACTACCATTTGTAAAATTTACATCCATCTGTATTTCCACTCATTAGGTTTTCTTAATGTTAGTAGGGCTAATAATATCTATTCCCCAGGGGTGCCTGGGTAGCTCACTGGGTTAGGCCTCTGACTTGATTTCGGCTTAGGTTATGATCACACAGTTCATGAGATCAAGGCCTAAGTCTGGCTCTGCATGGTCAGCAGGGAGCCTGCTTGGGATTCTTATTCTCCCTCTCTGCCCCTCTCCTCCTCTTTCTGCTCCTCCCATCTGCCCACCTTGTGTTTGTGCCCTTGGTCTCTCTCCCTCTCTCAAAAATAAATACTGGGGTGCCTGGGAGGCTCAGTTGGTTAAGTGGCCAACTTTTGATTTCGGCTCAGGTCATGATCTCACAGTTCATGAGTTCGAGCCCTGCGTTAGGGTTAGTGCTCGCTGCACAGAGCCTGCTTCAGATCCTTTGTCTCCCTCTTTCTGGCCCTCTCCCGCTTGCGCTTTCTCTCTCAAAAATAAATAAACGTTAAAAATTTTTTTTAATAAAAATAAACACAAAAATTTTTTTTTAAATATCTATTCCGCAGAGCTATTGCAAGGATTAAATTAACTAATGCATGTGAAAGTGCTTTTTTCAGTGACGTGCTAGTCAAACGCTAGTTACATTTCGCAAATAAGAGCGAATTGTTGGGGCATCTGGGTGCCTCGGTCAGTTGGGCATCCAATTCCTGACTTCGGCTCAGGTCATGATCTCTGGGTTCATGAGCTTGAGCCCCTGGTCGGTCTCTGTGCTGACAGCGCAGAGCCTGCTTGGGATTTTCTCAGTCTCTCTCTCTCTCTCTCTCTCTCTCTCTCTCTCACACACACACACACACACACACACACACACTAAATAAACTTTAAAAAAAATGAATTGTGCTTTTTTTTTTACAACTACAGGCATGAACAGAAATCCCTTCAGGTTATTCTATATCCCTTTGTTTTGTTAGAACCATTTTATACAAATTCCTGTATTACTTTATAATAAAATAAAACCTTAGAGAGTTGTCTCCACCAAGTTTGCCAACTTTTTTGTAGCAGACATTTGTTGCTTATGTTGACCTGGCAGCCGTTCCCCTGCCTTTGGTAATGGCACTCCAAATTTCTTAAAAGAAACTATCCTTCCACTACTCTAGATCTTTGTAGTTTGGATGTAAAGTCGAACCTTAGAGCACAGGGATAAAGTTATAACCCAATCAGAGCCAGGTAATTGAGTATTTCTGTTGTACCAGGCACTATTTTAAGCACCTTGCAAGTATCCAACAACTTTAAACTTCACAGCAACCCACTGACGTAGGAACCATTGTGGTACAGATGAAGAAACCAAGGCTTGGAGAGGTAAAATAAGTTGTCCAAAGTTCTAAGAACAGTAAGTGATGGAGGTGCCTGGGTGGCTTAGTTGCTTAAGCATCTGACTCTTTATCTCATCTCAGGTCTTGATCTCAGGGTCATGAGTTTAAGCCCTGAGTTGGTCTCTGTTCTTGGCATGAAGCCTACTTCCAACACAAAACAATACCAGTAAGTGATGGAGCTGATCTGGTTCCTGAGTCCGTGGTCTCAACCATCACATTATGCTGCTTCATCTAGCAGGAATAATGCTAAAAGGGGCTGGGGGAGGGGACTCTATCTTTTTTACTTAACTTAAATCTGGGAGGATTTCACCTTAGAACTAGTGGGGATAAGAATGAAACAATCACAGAAGAAAGCAGAGTTAAGAGAAGGTGCGAGATTTTTGACAATATCATTTGAGAACATAGATTCAGCCATTCTTGAAACCATGATGCTTCTAGGCTTCTCAGTGTGTAAGCCAATAGATTCCTTTTCTGAAATCAGTTTGAATGGAGTTTTCTATCCCCTCAACAGAAAGCGCCCTAAACAATTCACTTGTTTGTCACTTGTAGAGAATAGGTCAGGCCATTCACCTGCAATAACAGGCCTCCCCCTTCTGAGGAGTTTTTCCTCATAGGCCCTCGCTGAGGAAAATGACTGGAGATAATTAATTCGGATATTGATGACCACATTATGTGCATTCTGACCCTATTCCTATGGCCACAGCTGGTCAGCAACATAGCCTGTGACCTTTGAGAAAAACATTGTTTAGTTGGCCCACACATATCCTCTCAAGAATTTAAACCAGAGATGCAGAGGAGTCAATTAACTGACAGCAAAAGGGAAATGTAGTTAGTTATAGGTGATAACATAGGTGAATCATATGAAAAACAGAAAGTCACTAGAATAGGCACCTTTGTGCCCTAGATTGAGAGGAGGAAATTTTTGGAATTCTTGTCAAGCACCTGAGCTGTCATCAGAACTGCTGGATTTAAAGCAATATCCTGCTGACTATCTAATCTCCCAAAAGCCCAGCCATGTAGCTTCAGTCCCTGCGTCATCGTTCAGGACATATCCCACTGTATGATAGTCCGTTTCTCGTATATTAGACACCGAGTTCTTTCAAGGAAGGGAGCACGTGTTTATTCACCTTTAAATGGGCAAGCTAGACACATAATATTCAAAAAATTAGTGTTTTTTTTTTTTTAAATCACAGCATATCTTTAAAATGTAGCAAAATGGGGATGCCGTGGGTGTCTCGGTTAAATGTCTGACTTCAGTTTAAGTCATAATCTCACAGTTTGTGGGGGTGGTGCCCTGCATCAGGCTCTGTGCTGACAGCTCAGAGCTGGGAGCCTGCTTTGGATTCTGTGTCTCCATCTCTCTCTCTCTCTCTCTCTCTCTCTCTCTGCCCCTCCCCCATGTGTGCTGGCTCTCAAACTAGATAAGCTTAACTGACTGAGCCACCCAGGTGCCCCACAAAAGGCAATTTTCCATGGACTATGCTTTGGGCTATAAAGAAGAGATGATCACGTATCCTTGAAAAATGGATGGCTTGTTAAAATGTTATGATACAAACATGCAGAGTATTGGTAGTAGCACTTCCTCTAGCCAGAAGATCAGAAGTCAGGAAAGGCTTCCAGGAGGAAGTATAAGCCTGAGCTACATTTTGACCGGTGCTGTAAGGGGAGGACAAGTCTTGAATAAAATATAGCAAATTCTCCCCTTTATTAGTAATCACAGAAATGCTAATACCATAGTGAGATAATCATTTTAAAGCCCTTTCCTTTGTAAAATTTAAAAAGTCTGAGAATACAAGGATGTAGAATAACAGGAATACTTAGGCATTTCTGGTAGAAGTGTATATTGGTACAACTATCTTGGCATAACCTAAAAAAATAAACCATGTGTTTTCTCTATGACCCAGCAGTCCACTCTTACTGTTGTATAAAAAAACCTTTGCGGGGCGCCTGAGTGTCTCAGTCGGTTAAGCGTCCGACTTCGGCTCAGGTCATGATCTCGGGGTCCGTGAGTTCTAGCCCCGCGTCAGGCTCTGTGCTGACAGCTCAGAGCCTGGAGCCTGTTTCAGATTCTATGTCTCCCTCTCTCTGACCCTCCCCTGTTCATGCTCTGTCTCTCCCTGTCTCAAAAATAAAAAAAATAAAAATAAAAATAAAAAAAACCTTTGCGTACATGCACCAGGACACATATTCAAGAATGTTTATAACACCATTGTTAATAAAAGAAAAAAAATACTCGAAATTACTCGAATGTCTAACAAGAGAATAAACATATTCTCAATAAGTCACATGATGAGCATTATACAAAAATAGAATGAATAAACTACAGTTACACACATGAGGTATTGAATGAAAAAAAGACAAGTCAGAAGTCTATATTGTATGATACCATTATCAATGAAGATTAAAAACTGGCCTATGTAATAATCTACTGTTGAAAGAAACAACAGTAGTTTTTTTTGGTGTTCTTTTTTTTCTATTTATTTTTTAAACCAAAGTGGGTAGTGGTTACCCTCTAGAGTTATTATTTCCCTTCTGGAGGGAAGAAAGGTGATGAGAAAAAAGAACATATATGTAGCCTCGATGGTTTTGGTAATGTTCTGGTTCATAAACTCAGTAGTGGGTTCACTGGTTTTCATTTTATTATGCTTCATAATTTACATATGCATTACATATATTTTCAATACAGTAAATATTACATAATTTTAAATTAAAAATAAATTATGCAATCACGTCTATATATACTTAGAGAAACATATTTTATTTTGCTTTTTAGAATTTTACATAAATGGAATCATAGAGTTATTCAATTTTTACTCATTAGTAGGGCTAGGATTTTTTTGGTATGTTAAATCAGTATGTAGCAATATACCTAATTTTGGGGTGCCTGGATTGCTTAGTCGGTTGAGCATCCAACTTCGGCTCAGGTCATGATCTCAGTTTATGAGTTTGAGCCCCACATCAGGCATACTGACAGACTGCTGTCAGCTTGGAACCTGCTTCAGATTCTCTGTCCTCCTCTCTCTGCCCCTTCCCCACTGGTTCTCTCTCTCTCTCTCTCTCTCTTTCTCTCAAATAAACATTAAAAAAAAAATGAGTTCAGTCTTTAAAATTAGGTAGATGTTTTAAAGTTTTTATTTTTATTTTTGAGAGAGAGAGAGAGAGAGAGAGAGCAATTGGAGGAGAGGCAGAGAAAGAGAGGGAGACACAGAATATGAAGCAGACTCTAGGCTCTGAGCTGTCAACGCGGAGCCTGACTTGGGCCGAGCCCATGAACTGTGAGATCATGACCTGAGCCAAAATTGGGGCGACCCAGGTGCCCCTACCTCATTTTTTTTAAGTTTATTTATTTTTCTCAGGGGTGCCTTGCTGGCTCCGTCAGTGGAGTATGCGACTTTTGATCTCGGGATCATGAGTTCAAGCCCCATGTTGGGCATTGAGCCTACTTTAAAAAAAAAGTTTGGGGTGCTTGGATGGCTCAGTTGGTTAAGCATCAGACTCTTGATTTTGACTCAGGTCATGATTTCACAGTTCATGGGTTTGGGTCCTGAGTCAGGCTCCATGCTGGCAGTGTGGAGCCTGCTTGGGATTCTCTCCCTTTCTCTCTCTGACCCTCCCCTGCTTGTGCTTGCTCTCTCTCTCTCTCTCTCTCTCTCAAAAATTAATAAATTTAAGGGTGCCTGGGTGGCTCAATTGTTTTTTTTAATCTTTTTAATTAATAAATTAAAAAAAAGTCTATTTATGTTTTTCAGGAATCTCTATACGTAACATGTGGCTTGAACTTAGGACCCTAAGATCAAGAGTCCCATGCTCTTCCAACCAAGCCAGGCAGGTGCCCCTGAATATTTTTAAAATTGCTACATTGGGGGTGCCTGAGTGGCTCAGTTACGTCTCTGATTCTTGACTTCAGCTTCTGTTCCTGGGATTGAGCCCTGAGCCAGGCTGTCAGTGCAGAGCCTGCTTGGGATTCACTCTCTCTCCCTCTCTTCCCCTCCCCTGCACTCTCACTCTCACTCTCACTCTCTTTCTCTCTCAAAATAAATAAATAAATACACATTTTTTAAATTGCTACATTGTATTCCATAACATGGTTGTGTCACAGTGTATGGACTAGAATTTTCAGAAGCAAATAACAGATCATTCAACTCAAACTGGCTTAAACAGTAAGGAAATGTTTTGGCTCATCCAACAGAAATACTAGATAGGCTTCCCTTCAGGGTTGAGTGATCCGGAGGCTCAGTAATTTTATCAAGAACAAGGTTCTTTCTGCCTTGCTTTTTTTCTCTTTGCTCTACTCTCTACAATGTGGGCCTTCTTCTTTGTGTGTGTGTTTTTTTTTTAAGCTTTCATTTTTATTTATTATTTTTTTAGTAATCTTACATCCCATGTGGGGCTCAAACCCATGATCCCAAGATCAAGAATTACATGGTCTTCCAACTGAGCCAGCCAGGCTCCCCAACGTGGGCCTCATTCTAAGGACAGCTCCCCTCAAGGTCATAGAATGGCTATATTGAGCCCACATGCTTTTTGATTCAGGAAAGAGACCAAGTAGATTTCAGAAGCTCTTCTAGAAGATCAAGGAAGAACATTCCAGAAGCTCCAAGAACCTGAATTGAATCGCATCCTACACTGAGTTTCTTGCTCTTGCCTGAAACAATCATTGGCAAAATAGATGCAATTACCCTTGGAAAATCAGGCCTACCCCTTGAGCTAAGAGTCCAGTCACCTTTCTCTGAAACTCAAGGTCTCCACTGGGGAAAAGTAGACATTTAAACAAAATTAGAATTCTGTTAGAAAAGAGGAAGAGGGAAATAGTTACTGAGAAGGCAACCATCATCCACTATATAATTTATTTAATAATCCCTTATTGATGGATATTTGTTTCTATTTTATACACATTTAAACAGTTTTGCAATTACCATCTTTATACATGTTTCCTTAAAAATACATGAAACACCGGGGCGCCTGGGTGGCTCAGTTGGTTAAGCATCCGACTTTGGTTCAGGACATGATCTCACAGCTCCGTGAGTTCAAGCCCCACATCAGGCTCTGTGCTGACAGCTCAGAGCCTGGAGCCTGCTTCTGATTCTGTGTCTCTCTCTCTCTCTCTGCTCTGCCCCCACTTATGCTTGGTCTCTCTCTCTCTCCCTCTCTCTCTCTCTCTGTCGCTTGGAAATAAACATTTAAAAATTTGAAAAAAATACATGAAATATTTGTCTATAATTCTCTAGAACTGATATCAAGGCAAGGTGGAAGGCTATGCTAATTTCTAAATTTGAACAGATAATACCAAATAGCTCTTCAAAAGGGCTATATCAATTACATTTCTACAAATAGTTTAAACTTGACATACATACATATATATATACATATGTATGTATAAAACATTCTAATGGGAGACAATGACATTTAATTTAACTTTTATATCTCTGACTTTCTGTAATAAAGGATTTTTTTCTTTTTTTTAAGTGTATTTATTTATTTTGAGAGAGAGAGAGAGAACATGCATGGGAGGGGCAGAAGAGAGAGGGAGAGTGAGAGAGTCCCAAGCAGACTCTGTGCTTTCAACATGGAGCCTGTTGTGGGGCTGGAATTCATGAACCATGAGATCATGACCTGAAATCAGAAGTCAGATGCTTGGGGCACCTGGGTGGCTCAGTCAATTAAATGTCCGACTTAGGCTCAGGTCATGATCTCACGGTTTGTGGGTTTGAGCCCTATGTGGACTCTGTACTGTCAGCCTGTAGCCTGCTCATGATTCTGTGTCTCCCTCTTTCTGTCCCTCCCCCGCTCTTCTCTCTCTCTGTCTCTCTTTTTTCTCTCGCTCCCTCCCTCAAAAATAAATAAACATTAAAAATTTTTTTTCGTTAAAAAAACAATAGAGACACTTAACCACCTGAGCCACCCAGGCATCCCTAAAGGTACCTTTTTCAATAACTGTTATCTGAACCCGGTCTCCACCAATCCAATAAAACTACATCTACTTTTTGCTAAGCCCAATGGACATTTCTTCGCCTTTAACTTATTTTACTCTTCTAGCATGTAAGGTTTCTGACCACTGCACTCTTTCCTTGGCTTCTGTGTCCCACACTCTTCCTCCCACCTCTCTGCTTCCTCTTGTTCATTCTCCTTTGGAAGGTCCTCTTCTTATGCTCATATCTTAAAATGTTGATCTTCTATAAGGCTTCCCCTCCCTACTCTAATGATTCCACAGCGAACTCGTCTACCCTCAGGGCTTCAACAACCATCTCTTCCCAGGTCTATTTCTGTAGCCTATATCATTTCAGTTCCCTTCTGTTATTGGCCAGCTACCTACTAAGTACCTCCACTGGGAATATTCCCTGGGCACTTCAAACCCACCATGGGCAAAACTACACTTACCACCTCCCTTGTTTTTGCAACTATCATCACCATCCAGGACATTTTCATCACCCCAAATAGAAATTTCATACACATTGGGTAGTCACTACTTATGACCCACTCCCCACAGCTCCTGGCAACCACTAACCAGCTTCCTGTCTCTATGGATTTGCCTATTCTGGGCACTTCCTATAAATGGAATCACAGAACATGTGACCTTTTGTGTCTGTCTCCTTTCCTTTAGTATGCCTTCAAGGTTCAGCCATCTTACGCCAGGTGACAGCACTTCATTCCTTTTTAGGCTAAAGAATACGCTGTTGTATGAATATGCCACATATTATTTAACCATTCATCAGTGGGTGGACACTTGGGTTGCTTCCCCCATGAATAATGGTACTATGTGCATTTGCGTGCAAGTTTTTGCTTGAACGTGTTTTCAGTTCTCTTGGCTATGTCACTGGAAGTAGGATTGTGGGATCATATGGTAGTTCTATGTTTAACTTTTTAAAGAAATGCCAAACTGGTTTTCATAGCAGCTGTGCCACTTTACGTTCCCACCAGTGAGGTTTGAGGGTTCTGTTTGTCTACGCCATTGCCAGCACTTGTTATTCTTTGGGCTTTTTTTTCCCCAATTATACCTTTCCTGCTTGATGTGAAGCGAGATCATTAGGGTTTTGATTAGCAATTCTCTCATAACTAATGATGCTGAGCACCTTTTCATGTGTTTATTGGCCATTTGTATATCTTCTTTGGAGAAATACCTACTTAAATCATTTTCCCATTAAAAAAATTTTTTGTATGTTTCATTTTTATTTTTGAGAGAGAGAGAGAGAGAGAGAGAGATCACAAGTGGGGGAGGGGCAGAGAGAGAGGGAGACACAGAATCTGAAGGGAGACACAGAATCTGAAACAGGTTCCAGATTCTGAGCTGTCAGCAACAGAGCCCCATTCGGGGTTCAGACTCGTGAACCGTGAGATTATGACCTGAGCTGAAGTCGAACGCTCAACTGACTGAGCCACCCAGACGCCCCCCTTTTCCATTTTTTTTTTAATTATTTTTTTTAACGTTTATTTATTTTTGAGACAGAGAGAGACAGAGCATGAACAGGGGAGGGTCAGAGAGAGGGAGACACAGAATCTGAAACAGGCTCCAGGCTCTGAGCTGTCAGCACAGAGCCCGACGCGGGGCTTGAACTCACAGACCGCGAGATCATGACCTGAGCCGAAGTCGGCGGCCTAACTGACTGAGCCACCCAGGTGCCCCCCTTTTTCCATTTTTAAAAAATGTTTATTTATTTATTTATTTATTTATTTATTTATTTATTTTGAGATAGAAATAGAGAACGAGCAGTGGAAAGGCAGTGCCCAACTGCCTCAAGCAAGTTCTGTTTTTTAAAAGATTTTATTAAAAAATTTTTTAATGTTTATTTTTTGAAAGAGAGAGAGTGAGGGTGAGCTGGGGAGGGACAGAGAGAGAGACAGAGACAGAGACAGAGAATCCAAAGCAGGCTGTGCTCTGTCAGTGCAAAGTCTGACATGGGGCTCAAACCCACAAACCATGAGATATGACCTCAACCACTCAACCGACTGAGCCACCCAGACACCCCAAAAGATTTTATTTTTTTTTTAAGTAATCTCTATACCCAGTATGGGGCTCGAGCCTACAAACCCAAGATCAAGAGTTGCAGGCTCTACCAACTCAGCCAGCTAGGCATCCCGTGATTCATACAAGTTTTTAATTTTGATGAAGTCCAATCTACCTATTTTTTCTTTGCTTATGCTTTTTGTGTCATATTTAAGAAACTATTGCCTAATATAAATTATCGTAGTCTGTCCAGGTCACAAATATACCCACTGGCTGGGTAGCTTACACACAGCTGATTTTTATTGCTCACAGTTCTGAAAGCTAAAAGTCCAAGATCAGGTTGCCAGCATGGTCAGGTGAGGCCACTCTTCCCCGTTGCAGACTTACTGTATCCTCATACAGCAGAAGGAGCTGTGGGATGTCTTTTATGAGACTAATCCCATTCGCTAGAGCCCCATTCCACATGACCTAATCACCCCTCAAAGGCCCAGCCTACTAATACCATCAGCTTCAGGGGTTAGAATTTCAACATATGAATTTTGGAGGGTTACAAATACTCAGATCTTATCACCGGGTCATGAGGACTTATACCTATACTTTTTCTAAAAGTTTTATACTTTTAACTTCTTTAGGTCTTGGATTAATTTGAGTTGATTTTGTATTGTGATATAGGGATCCAAATTCAATTTTTTTGCATGGATATCCAGTTATCTCTGCACCAATTGTTGAAAAGACTATTCTTTCCTTCTTTGGACAGTTTGGAACTCTTGTCAAAAATCAGGGGTGCCTGGGTGGTTCAGTTAGTTAAGCATCAGACTCTTTTTTTTCAACTTTTTTTTTTTTTTTAATTTATTTTTGGGACAGAGAGAGACAGAGCATGAACGGGGGAGGGGCAGAGAGAGAGGGAGACACAGAATCGGAAACAGGCTCCAGGCTCCGAGCCATCAGCCCAGAGCCCGACGCGGGGCTCGAATTCACGGACCGCGAGATCGTGACCTGGCTGAAGTCGGACGCTCAACCGACTGCGCCACCCAGGCGCCCCAAGCATCAGACTCTTGATTTTGACTCAAGAGGTCATGATCTCATGGTTCATGGGGTCTATTCTCTTGGGATTCTTGGGATTCTCTCTCTGCCCCTCCCTGCTTGTTCTCTCTCTCTCTCTCTCTCTCTCAAAAATAAATAAACATTTTAAAAAAATCAACTGACAAAAATGGATGCATTCATTATGGACTCCCAATTCTATTCCATTGATCTACATTTCTTTCTTTTAAGATTTTTTCGAGAGAGAGATTTAAGATTTTTATTTGTTTGTTTATTTATTTATTTATTATTAGAAAGAGTGTGCACGCAGGCATGCAGAGAGGGGAGGGGCAGAAGGAGAGGGAGAGAGAGAATCTTAGGCAGGCTCCATGCCCAGTGCTGAGCCCAACTAGGGGCTTGAACCCATGAACCGTGAGATCATGACCTGAGCCAAAATCAAAAGTCAGACATTCAACCAACTGAGACACCCAAGTGCCCCCATTTGTCGTTCTATATTTCTTTTTTTTTTTTCTTTTTTCAACGTTTTTTTTTATTTATTTATTTTTGGGACAGAGAGAGACAGAGCATGAATGGGGGAGGGGCAGAGAGAGAGGGAGACACAGAATCGGAAACAGGCTCCAGGCTCCGAACCATCAGCCCAGAGCCCGACGCGGGGCTCGAATTCACGGACCGCGAGATCGTGACCCGGCTGAAGTCAGACGCTCAACCAACTGCGCCACCCAGGCGCCCCAAGCATCAGACTCTTGATTTTGACTCAAGAGGTCATGATCTCACGGTTCATGGGGTCTATTCTCTTGGGATTCTTGGGATTCTCTCTCTGCCCCTCCCTGCTTGTTCTCTCTCTCTCTCTCTCTCAAAAATAAATAAACATTTTTAAAAAATCAACTGACAAAAATGGATGCATTCATTATGGACTCCCAATTCTATTCCATTGATCTACATTTCTTTCTTTTAAGATTTTTTCGAGAGAGAGAGATTTAAGATTTTTATTTGTTTGTTTATTTATTTATTTATTTATTATTAGAAAGAGTGTGCACGCCGGCATGCAGAGAGGGGAGGGGCAGAAGGAGAGGGAGAGAGAGAATCT
>NW_026057582.1:28653658-28797425 GCF_023721935.1 Panthera uncia
TCAACGTTTTTTATTTATTTTTGGGACAGAGAGAGACAGAGCATGAATGGGGGAGGGGCAGAGAGAGAGGGAGACACAGAATCGGAAACAGGCTCCAGGCTCTGAGCCATCAGCCCAGAGCCTGACGCGGGGCTCGAACTCACGGACCGCGAGATCGTGACCTGGCTGAAGTCGGACGCTTAACCGACTGCGCCACCCAGGCGCCCCATGATTCTTTTATTCGTATATGAATTGACAGTTTCCCTCATTCGATGAGAGTTGATTTGGTGGAGAGCCAGGGAGGGAAGTCAGATTAGAGAGAATGAAGACTGAGTGGGTATCCCAGAAAGGAAAGGAGTGGATTTAGGACAGTGCATCTCAAAATTCATTGTGCACATGAGTCGCCCAGGGATTTTGTTAAAATGCAGATTTAAGGTCGTAGGTCAAGAGTGGGTGTTTCTAACAAGTTCCCAGGTGATGCTTGGGCTTCTGGTTCATGGACTGTGCTTTATGTAGCTAGAGTGTAGACCATCTGCTCGACAGGTTTGGCTATGAATGGGAGCTGAAGGATAGGAGAGAGAGACCTTTGTGTGCAAAAGTGTGAAGTGCAAACAGAGCAGGTTTTGGAGGAGGAGGGTGGGGTGGAGAGAGGGAGGAATTCAAGTGCTTCTCTGTGTGGCTGTTGCATAGGGTGTAGTGGTAGTTGGTCAGTGGTCATGAAAGAAGATGAATCTTAAAAAGGCAGTGGTGACCAGAGAGCAAAGAGGCTTGTAATGCTAGGGAGCTTACTTTCTGCCGCAGGCAATGAGAGACAGAGGAATTACTTAAGAAGGGGTTGGTCAGTACCTCATAACTGATGGCGTAGTTTTAAAAAAATATTAACCACTACTTAAAAAAATGTCTTTAGAAAGGGTCTTTCAGATCATCTTCTGTGAAAACAGAAGTATGTGACTGTGGGAATACTGTCTGTTAGTCCAACCACAAAACAAGGCCACTGTTCGGTTGGCAGTCCTAGTTGTTTGGATAAGGGTCTCTGACCCACAGAAAGGGAAACAGGAGTTAAATATTTGGCGAACTGCTTGAGGTTTGAATCCTTAATTCTCACAGGAGGCTTTTAACCTATTAAGCTTAACATCTTCCAGCTCAGAGGTAGCAACTATTTTCTTTCTATGCGAAAACTCAGATTGGTAACGATTGCTTGGAGTGCTGGGTTCAGAAGGACCCAAAGGTCTCAGCCATGAGGATTGGAAGAGAATGTTGAATTGATTAGTGATGTCTGCCATGAGTCATGAGTGTGGGATGGAAAACTGGCATATATGACACATGTTTAGTTATCTCTGAAGGGAGGTTAGGTTTCTGGTGACATATTCCTAATTCTCTCACACCAATCCTTTAGGTGAACCAGGGCCATTTCAGAGATACCCTCTTCGTTTCCCTGGTTATGAAATGGAGTGGACCATCACTTACCCAGAAAGGCTTTGTGAATCTTCAGACAGTTGTGAGGCAAGTGTGTACATTTACAAACTATCAGGAAAGGCTCTCCTTCTGCGGTACTCTAACATCGATGGGTGTTATTGTACTGAATAAACTACTTGTCTTAGAGAATCATTTCTATTAAATCTGAAGACAGATGCTGGTAACTGAAAATAGCCATTGATTTGCTTTCTCTTGTACTATCTAAACTCCCTAATTTATCTGGAGGAAAAAATAAAGCCCGTGTAAAATCAACTCCTCCAGCTTTCTAAGTAAACAGTGAGATCAATCTTATTCATGAATTTGTTGGATAAATGTTTATTTGATTATAAGGAAAGGCAGATTAATCTTAGATGAGAATTTGGCTGGTGCCAAATGATCTGGGAGCTGGACTGAGTGACCACAGATGCAGGACTAGTGCCGAGCTGGTGGTGCTTTTGTGCTGGCAGTTGGAAGCAAATGCCGAGTTAATACAAGGCTGGACCGTGCTGGGTTTTGACGTAATCCCATGGATCCCACGGATATTTCTCCTTTGAGCAGTGTCTGTTCAGTGTGATTTTTGTTTCCTTCTTGTTGAGAGCGTAGAAGGACATCGGGGACCTCAGGGGCTCAAGGAGCTTGGGTAGGAGGCTTCATGGGTGGCTGGTTGTCACCATCATCATCCTCATTTTCCTTTCTCCTGTCATCTTGATTTGGAAAGTGAATTAGTGACTCGGGGAAATTGGAGGGGGAAGAGGGAAGAGGATTGGGAGGAGTTGGTGAGCCTTTGTTGGGGTTCAGAGTAGAGGATAAGGGTTTTAGGCATCGTGACTGCAATACAGTCTGGTGAATGAAAAAAGAGGGGGGCCCTTCTGTATGTTCTTTTGTTCCTCTCCTAAATAAAGTGAATAAGGAATATTCCTGTCCTTTCTTGGCTTGACAGTGTAATGGAGGTGTCTGGGCCTGTTGTGAAATTGGCTCTGGTTGCTGGATGTCTTTTTGTGTTTCTCTCAGAGGCTCCACTGGGAGAGCTGATGATGGGCAATCCACTTAGGGTAGCTCTAGGGAGGACTTGAACACCCGGTTCCATGCAGGAATAACTGGCCAGCAGGATTGAGTGGGCTGATGAGGTGAGAAAAGGGGAATGGCCCCTTCCCTCTCTAGCCTTTGGCAGAGGAGCTGTAGCTAGTGATGTCAGGGACCTCTGTTGAGATTCTTAGGTGCCAAAGCCCAGTAATGCCACCAGAGGCTGCTGGCCTACCTCTGGTAGCCTCCAGGGTCCCTTTGAATGGGCTGGACTGGCTTGCTCCCGGGCAACTCTTCCCCAGGGATTTCTGGGATTTGTCACTGTGAGATGGTGAGGATTTGACGCCTTTTCTTGTGTGAGGAAGCCCAGCTTCCTGAGAGATTTTTCTCAAGGCATGGAACATTGAGGGCCAAAAAGGCTTTAGGGGACAGCTGGACCACCTTTGGGTGGTACAAACTGACAAAACTGAGGCACAGAGAAATTCAGTGACCAACAGTGCCTTAATGAACTTCTTGTGAATAAAAGGGGAAAATGCTATTATATTTAGCAACTTAAGGAACCTGAAATGGAGTTGGGCAGCTGCATTTGGGTCAGCTATCTTGGAACACCACGTAGTGAGAGACCATGGGGTGAGGTAAAGGGTCCAAAGGACTCGAGTGTGGAGATGTGGATCCTAGCCCTGTATCCACTGCTTGCTTGTTGCCAGAACCATTCTGAACTGCGGCTTCCTTGCCTGTAAATCAGAAATATTTAGATCTGACCTGCCCACCTCACAGGATTGTTGTCCCCCCAATAATGAAATCAATAATTTCATCCAATGAAACCAGTGACTAGAAAGATGCTTACTTGACAATATTAGGAGTAATGATCATGAAGATATCCAAGCATTGCTTGCTTTAGGCCAAAATACTGGCTGTAGGTTATTGTTCTGCTCATATCAGTTTGTTGAAGTTTCAGGAAATCCCTGACTTGCTAGCAGGGAGGACTTGTTCCAGGGAAGCTGAACAGAAATGTTGTTGGAGGTGAGATAGACTCAGGAAAGTGGAAGGAAGGTGCAGCAAGGGGCGGGGGAGACAGGGGAGGGTAGGGCAAGAACAGAGGCCAAAGGCAGCAGCTTGGATGGTAGAGAAGGGCCCTCTGGCCCACACTGTGCCAACAGGTTGGACTCAGGAAGGCTTTGGGTGTGTTTCTGTTGCATTGTGAGGTTTCACACCTATTCACTTCCTTTTCTAGTCACCCCCACATCACCCTTTAAATTATCTTAGTTTCCACTCTTAGCTCTTTTAAAGATGATTTCTTTAAAAAGTAATAGCCCTCCATGGAGGAGAAATTAGATAAAATCCCAAACCCCACTTATGACTTCATTATTTAGCCCAGCACTGGCCCTCACTGTGGCTGGGATCCTGCCTCAGCAGGAGTCTTGTCAAATGTCTGGCTTTTCTAGAGCCTTCCCACCAGACCCCTTACTGATCCTCCTTTGCCAGTGTATTAGTTACCTATTGCTGTGTAACAAATTACTCCCAAACTCAGCAGCTTAGAGCAACAAACATTTATTATCTTATAGTTTCTGGGGGTCAGGAATCTGGGAATGACTTAGCTGGGTGGTTTTGGCACATGTTCTCTCACGAGGTGGTAGGCAAGATGTTGGATGGGACTGCAGTCATCTCGAGGGTTGACTAGGGCTGAAGGAGTCACTTCTATGCTTGTTCACGTGTTGTTGACAGGCCTCCATTCATCTCAGGCTGTTAGATTGAGGGCCTCAGTTCTCTGCTGGCTGTTGGCTAGAGGCCACTCTCAGTTCTTTGCCATGTAGGTGTTTCCATTGGGCACTTGGTAATGTAGCAGCTGACTTTCTCCAGAGTGAGGGTAGGGAAGGAGGCAGGGAGGGAGGGTGGAGGAGAGGGAGGAAGAGATCAAAATGGAAACCTGAGTTACCTTTTTATAATATAGACTCCACAATTACATATTGTTACTTCCTCTTTTACTGTTATTTGTTAAAACAGCTCATTAAGTCTAGCCCACATTCAATGTTTGGAGACTAGCTTCCAACTCTTGAAAAGAGGAGGATTAAAGAATTTGTGGACATTTTATAAAAGCACCACAGTCACCAACATTGCTGCCTGGTGATCATTTCCATCCTCCCCTCTCCTCACCATTCAGTCTGCTGCTCTCCTGTCTGTGCCAACAACTTCCCTCCTGGATCTGGGAATTCCTGGAGAATATGCAGATCCACCTGACCAGACTCTGGGCTGTGGGAGAAGCCTCCACCAGGATCTGCCCCAGACTTGCAGGCAGGGGTCTGAAACTGGGGACTGAAGAGCTTCAGTCCAAGGTTAGAGGGAAAGAACTGGCTTCCAGAGACTTGATGCATCTCTGGGGACAGGATGGAAACTGATCCTGGTAGGCTCTAACTTTGGCCGTGGAATCTCTGTCAAAAACTGACCCCTGCTATCAATGAATGGAAACAGATACAGACAGTATTCCTGAGACTATTTCATATGACATTTCCAAGCTTGAGAGTGAAGGACAAAGCCTGTGGAAGGAGAAGCATGTTGCAAGAGAATCTTCTCGTGAATTCTTCCCTCTACAATGCTGAAAGCATCCAGCCATCCAGAGAGGCGTGAGGGTGCACTACTCCCAGAGACCACTTTATCCAGTGATCAATGGCTTGTTCTCTTCAGTTCTTATCTTCCCTCCTCTCTCACTTGATGGTGTGGCCATCCTTTCCTTTTCCTTGGATGCCTTGAAGGACTCTCTCCGGGCTCTCTTGGCCCTTTTGTGACAACGTAGTCTCTTTCTCACTGAGTTCTCTTGTCGATGCCCTGTGATGCCTTCAGTTCCAGTGGTTACCCTCCCCGCCCTTCCCTCTGTGGTCTCTACCCAAGTATCTCACCAAGTGCCAGGGCTTCATCTACTGCCCATACCTGATGATTTATAAATCTACATCTTCAGCCTGTCCTCTCTCCTGAACATAGACCCATATTTTCTCACCGACACTGGACATCTTCACCAAATGTCTCACTTGCACAAGTGTCATGTGCCAAAACTGAATCTATATTACTCTTTGCAAGCCCTCCATACCCATCTCAGCTAACAGTGTGGCCCACCCACTCTTCAGCCCAATCTAGGAATCTTGGTGTCATCTTTGAGTCCTTCCTCTTGCTCACACCTGTATCCAGGTAAGAATCATGTTCTGTTGACCAGTTCTACCCCTCAAATGTTTCCCTGATTTATTCCTGCAGTTATAAAGCTGGTCCTGGACTAGTGCCCCCACTCTGGAACCTAAGCTCAACATTAGTAGAACTTTTGTCTGTGTAACTCATTGCTTAGCACTCTCCACAGTGCCTGGCACATCACAAGTGCTCAATAAAAATTTGTAGAATAAGTGGTATTGTAACTGATCATCTTGCCCCAGCCATCTCCACTAATTTACCCTTTGCCCTGCCACCAGAGTCATCTCTCCAAAGCATGCATGAAAGCAAATCAGGTCCTTGCTTAAAAATCTCTGAGGGTTCCTCAGTGCCTACAGAGTCAAATTCAGATCTCCATGCCTGCATAAGGGACCCTTGACAATCTTTCTTCTTACCTTTTTAGCATTATCTTCTGCCACTTGCCTTTTCTCCTGTTCTCTTTGAGATACGCTGTTTTGCTTAAGTGGACCATGCACCTTAAACTCTGTAATGCTCTTTTCTCTCTCTCTCTCTTTTTTCCCACTTAGCAAATAATTCTTCATCCTTCAAGGCCCAGATCAAATGCTACCTCCTCTCAGGCTTTTCCCAATCCCCCCCCCCTTATTTATTGCTTCTCCATCTATAATCACTTTATTCATTCCCTTTTATAGTACTAGGTATATTGTATTATAGTCATTTAAAAAAATACGACCTATAATAGTTATTTGTTGCTGTATAACAAATTACTCCAAAACCTAATAGCTTAAACCATAAGCATTTATTACCTCATACTTTCTGTGGACAGGAACATACATGGTTTAGCTGGGTGCCTCTGGATCAAGGTCTCCCATGAAGTGGCAGTCAACTTATCATTTAGGGCTGTGATCTCATCTGAAGGCTCTACAGGAGAGGTTCTAATTCTAAGCTCACTTACATGGTTATGGCAGGATTCATTGCCTCCAAGACTGTTGGACTGAGGCCTCCCTTTATTTGTTGCAATATAGACCTCTCTATAGATCATCTCACAACACAACAGCTGGCTTCCCTTAGAGTGGTTTGTGAGAAAACATAAGAGAGTATGCCAAAGATGCAAGCCACAGTCTTTTTATTACTCAATGTTAGAAGGGACATCCCATCACTTCTCATATTCTACTTGATAGAGATGATTCAGTAAGTCCAGCCCACACTCAAGAGGAGAGAATTATATAAGCTTATAAATACCAGGGGGGGGTGGTTTAGTGGCCATCTTACAGGCTGCCTATCACACCTCCTAAACTTGAGCTGCTTGAGGCAGGACCCATGTCTCATTTGTTTTTGAAATTTTATCACTTAGTACAGTTCCTAGCAGTTAGTAGGTGCTCAGTGAATTTGGTCAAATTAGATAGAATTATTTGTCTGTCAGAACCTGATCACAAGCAATAAACTGCAGCCAGAAGAACCCTCAAAAATAGACTAAAAGCGATTTAAAAATCAAACGTAAAACAAAGTGTCACAGGCATAGTATCACTCTTCTGCTTCCAGGCACTTCTATGACTTCTTCCCAGTGTCACATAGAAAAGGATAAAAAAACAAGAAAATATATTTTTTCTTTTGACTTGGTACAACTCAAGTATTTTTGAAAGAAATAAATTAGAATACCATCTCATAGGTTCTCAGACAACTCAAGAACTTAGACCACCCATGAATCCATCTTCTAATTCATGGAAGATTGACAGCCAGAGGATACAGGTAATGAAGTATTGATGAATAACTGCTCTTTTCCAACAGCTACCCATCAGTTATACCACAAACCCTCAAGAAGGAAGCACAGGGATTACAAGGTCTCTAACATGAGCAACCGTTTTTTTCTTCAGGCTCACGTTTCCAAGGAAAACCCAGAGCCTTTAGCCAACACCCATGGCTGGATGCTTCTAATGTCCAGAGAGGCCCTAAATGCACAGCCACTGTCAGGGATTCACATCTGATATTGATGTTTGGCTCTGAACAATGATTCAGTCTGGCCTCCACACTGTTGTGGAGCAAACGTCACTGGCAGATGGTTGCCTACAATCTACACTTCCAGCTAAAGTTTTGAAAGTCAAATCAGCCTGAATTGCTTCATTCCAATGGTTACCCTTCCCTCTCCTTCCAACAAAATCCCTTTAATATTATACTCTGTGGTCTCTCCCTGAATATTTCACCAAGTGCCAAGGTTTCATCTACCACCCACACTGGATTATTTCTAAATCTACATCTCCAGCCTGTCCTCTCTCCTGAATATGTGTTGGTGACCCTCTTCTTCCACTGCCGGCCTTGCAATACCTGCCCACTGTCACATGACCAGCTCGACCCAGATCCAATATTCTTCACGGATGAAAACTTTCCCAAGGCCTCTGTCTGCAGATTCATTGACAGCACATCTGAAGAGGTCCAGCTTATTGCATGGGGATAGGTGGTGTGGTCGATGGAAGTGCTTTAGGTTTCTAGATTTCTTTTGCTTTCCGTCATGGTATTGGACTAGCACTGGGCTAGCCCAGTGGAAAAGTTGACATGAATCTAGCAGCACTAACTGCTTGTTTTAATTTCCTTCTTAGTTCCTGTTTTCCCTTTGAGTTTTAGCTGGCAACTTTAGAAGCTTTGTTTATCCCACCAACCAGATGGGCAATTTGGGATTAATGATATCTCTAAAAATACTGTTTGTGAGTGGCATAGGCAGAGCTACAGCTTTATGGATAGCAGGTTTTTATCCTTTCATTTAATGTATTGGAAAACTAGTGCTCAGAGAGGCAAAATGACTTGTCCAAGGGACAAGTGCTCAGATGCTGCAATATATCTCAAATTGTGGTACTTACTCCATGAGGGCAGGGTTTGGTTTTTCTCGCTGCTGTATCCCCAATGCCTAGAAGAGTGCCTACCACATTCATTTATTCAACAATACTATGGAGGGAATGAGTGAATGGATAAATTATCCTTGGTCCTCACCTGCAGTGACTCATTAGGGATGCTGGGATCATTACCATGGCTCTTGACTTCTTTCTAATGCTGTGCCTTGGTCCTCACCTGGGCCAGTCAGGTAAGTTATATAAGTCCAGGTCAAGGCTGACTTATTCCATTATTTCACTCGAAGACGATCAACCACATGCCTTCAGGTTTATAGATGAGACTCTATCTTGGACCATTCTTTTTTTTTTTAAGTTTATTTATTTATTTATTTTGAGAGAGAGAGAGAGTGAGAGTGAGCAGGGGAAGGTCAGAGAGACAGGGAGAGAGAGAGTCCCAAGCAGGCTCTGAGCTGTCAGCACCGAGCCTGATGAGGGGCTTAAACTCATGAACTGTGAGATCATGACCTGAGCCAAAGTCAAGAGTCAGATGCTTAACAGACTGAGCCACCCAGGTGCCCTGTCTTGAACTATTCTTGACCATGAAAACTTGGAAGGGGGTAGGATTTCTAGGGCACTTTGAGAATGATGCCACAAGCCCTTAGCTGTTTAGCCCACTAAATGTGCCTCTAATGCTTTTGCATGAATATGCTTTATATAGTTATTGATAATAATGACCAGTGTAACAATGTCTGTGGTTTGCCTTGCACAAGACATCTGGGTGCCCTAGAGTTTGGCAGCTTTGAGGGAGGATGAGCAGACCTCTATGACTAGTTGAACCTGCTGCACAGTGAAGTGTTGCCCAAGCAAAAGGCAGCTATGGCTCATACTGTCATTTATTTTTAATGCGTGTTTGTCTGTTTGGTCTTTACCCTTTCTACTCTCCTTCTCTTCTTTGTCTTCTTTGAAGTACATTAAAAACGATGAGGAAAAAAGGGAGCCACACGGGTGCCTCTGGAATGCTATTGTGTCATTGATTTGTGGATGTCTTAACGTTAGAAGTAACGCTGGGGCAGATGAGAGTTGAACCTGCAGACCACTACAGAAGGTTTACAAAGCAGGGCCTGGGAAATAAGCTATGTGAAGAAGCAGTGCCTGGTTAACATACTTGTCATAATATGTGTGTGCAGGGGTTGAATTCTCGATTGCTCAGAATTGGCTCTCCCCTTTACAGATGAAGTATAATGATTCAGAGCCTCATTCCCTCTACCTGACAAGCTGAGTCTCAGAGTGGAGGGGGGTGGAAAGGAGAGAGCGAGAGAAATAGAGGGAGGGGGAGACAGAGACAGAGACAGAGAGAGACAGAGAGGAGTGAGGGAGAGAGAATAAGTGAGAATGAATGGATCTGATTGAATGAGAGGCTTCCCAGAGTGAGCTAGTAATATTTTTTTCTCCTCAAATTACTCTTTAGCATGGATGATTCCAATTTGACTGCACTTTGCATAATTCTTCAGCTAAAGCTTCTTACATATTTTTGCAATATGTAAATATTAGAAACTTTATGTGTGCATGAATATAGGAAACTGTTAGAAATTTGAGCCAAATTATTTTTTAATGAATGCCCATGGAGACTTGATTTTGGTGCTATTTCAGACTGGAATTGATCCTACATATTTTATATAATGTAATTTCTATAAACTAAGCATCAGACCAATGAGTGCAATTTGAGGCTTGCACTTACTTGCCTGGAAATCATGGATATTTAGGTTTTTCTTTCCTGAGAAATTGGTTTTTAAGAGATCAACACTGATAAATAAGGAAATAAAATATAATTAGGTGTTTATAATTTCACAATGAATAAATAATAGACTATGCTAGTTCCACAGTTATTTGTATCTGTTTTATTTATATTTTTAGCACATAGCTAGCAAGATAATGCTGTGGGTTTTTTTTTTTTTTTCCTGGAGCTGTCATTTAATCAGCAATGTGGCTTAGCCTAGTCCAAATTCAATATTGGTGATGATGAAGTAAAAAACTCTCTTAATAAGGGTCATAATATAAGAGATATGTGTCACAGCACTTTGTCCAGTTTTGCCCAGGGTTTGTTGAAAATGAACTGTGTTTTTCTCACTGTGCTGCATATCTGTAGAGTGATATTGACTGGTTAATGACTTCTGGTAACTTCTAAGTCACAATCGTAATGTGAGCTTAATCAACAAGGTATACTTAGATATTTTCGTCTCTGAAAGGTTGGAAATACCCATGTGTGTGGGCAGTTGTATATGAGCATGTGTAGGAAGAGATGTGAGTGTGAAACTGGTTTTTGCCTGGATATTTATCTGTGTGCCTTCTCACTCAAATACCATGAAATCCCGTTTGCTGTCCCCGGAACATTCTCCGTAGCTAGTCCAGGGGTTCTGAGAAGTCATGAGCTGTGTTCTTCGAGTGGCAAGGGAGTTGTCACTGCTTTCAGATGCCAGCCCTCTCTTTTTTTTACTGAGCTCGGTAGGTTATAGTGCATTCACCTTAGTCTCATTCACTCTCTTAGTCTCTTCTTTTCTGAGAAGCTTCTTAAATCCTACTGGTTTCCCCTTTCTTCCTACCTTCTGCAATAGCACCCTGGAGCCAAATTCCTATTGTCTGAAAACACTGTTCAGAAGTTAGGTTTCTAGCACGTGGTGACCATGTGTTAAATTTTTTTCAACTTTTACAGAGAATGGAGGTCAATTTTGGAAGGAGTTAGAGCTGGATTAGGAATGCATCTTCACACCAAGTCACTATAGGACCAACTAAATAAGCAGGCAGAAGATTTACTGAACCCTCCCGATGGAAGAAATTTGGTGGAACACTCAGGAAGGACTTGGTTTCTAATGATCTGGCTGGGATGAGTCATTCACACTGCAGCACTTTCTAAATTCATTTTGGTAATTGGAATCTTATAAATGTCCTGTTGATTCATCTCGCCCACAGAGACCTGGGAAGGGTTGTTTCCCCTTCACTCCATAGGGCTATTTAAATAGCAATACAGGTATTCCTTGCTTTAAGGAGGCTGGAGATAAGAAAAACTAAATTTCCAAGCAAATGCCTTACAGAATGATAGTTAACTTTACAAAAGAGTTGAAATGGGCATCTTTAAGTAGCAAGTGACTATAAGTAAAAATTTTCTTTACACCAATGTGTCTCTTTTTTCTACCCTTGAATTGGAAAGACTATATCTACTGTCTTACTTCCAAGATTTTAGAAAGTAGTTCTGGGCAAAAATGAGGAGTTTTCGGAGTCAAACTCAGGAATGGGTTACTAGCATTTTCCTTAGAAACTTTTTCTTTTGTCCAACAGTATGCATTATTTCAGTCATTTCTATGGTAGATAAGAATTTGTATTCTTACAGTTTTATCTAGCAAATGACTTTTCCAGTTATTAGAGACAGGCAACAGGCTGTCAACCTGTTGTGACAATACAGAGGATTTAGTTTTAGACATAATTTTTGCACCTGCTAATGGCTGCTTGTGTGACTTAACTTCTTGTGCCTCACCCTCCCCAGCTAAGACGTTGCATTCTCTACTTTCCTCTTGATCTTCAGTGATGCCTTGAATTTTGAGCTGACAGAGCTCTGTAGCTAGTGCTGAGGCTAATCCTACTTCTGCATTTTACTGGGGGTGTTAGGAGTCGGGGGTAGGCTGTGTGAGCTTTGTTCTCTTCGGGGACCCTGATGACTTTCTCAAGACAGAAACACAGAAAAAGCCCATAGGATATTTTCAGAGACTTCCAACAGGAGTTTCCAGAAACCACTTGCTACTGTTCACTGGTCCAAAGCTATTCCAGAAAATGTCTTCAGAGCTTGGCACAGTGGTCTGAGAGAACTTGAATATAGAATTAGCTCTCAATAAATATTTGTGGAATGTTGTTGGCACAAAGCACACATGCCACCCTCCATCCCTACCCACAGAGGCAGCCCCACATGCACATTTGGCTACTGAATTCCATGTCATGTTCTGGAATGTGCTGACCTTCCTTCCTAGGGAAGATGACACTCCTGGAGTGTTACTATTAGTAGGGCAGCTTTTGCTCTGATCTGTCAACACTCCCTCACTCTGGGTCTTTATTAAGCAATGATAAACTCAAGAACCTGTGGAAGTCAACACAACTGACCACCCTTTCTCCTTGAAATCTCTTCTTTTGTCTGCTCTGACCCCATGCTTGCATAGTTTGTATCTACCTCCCTGGCCATCCTTCCCAGTCTCCTCTCTTGGTTCTTTCTTTTCATTGTTAAATAGTTGAGTTCTCTATGTGCAGTCCTAGACCTTTTTCTCTCCCCTCTGTTCTCTCCTCATCCTTTCTCTTCCCTTTGCCCTTCTCTTCGATGACTTCATTAATTCTCATGGTTTCAATGACCACCTATTTAGCAACGGCTCCTAAATTTATAGGTCTAGTCCATGTTTCTCTCTTGAGTTATAAATCCATATATTTGACTCTCCACTTGACATTTCTACCAGAAGTCTCCCAAACTTCCCAAGTTCAACATGCCCCAGACAGAGAGAAGCCCTCTCTCCCTGCTCTGCATCAAGTCCTTCTATGCTTATTATAGTCTTTCTCGTCTGAGTAAAGCTATTGCATAACCCACCCAGGTTCTTAGATCCAGAACCTTGAGAATATTCTCATCATCTCTTTCTCCCCACACTCCCAACATTCAAACAGTTGTTGAGTCCTATCAGTGGTTTCTTTAATACTCTGAGATCTCCACCTTAGCTTAACCATCCTTGTCTCTCTCCCAGTAGCTTCTGACTGGCTTCCTGGCAGCAATTCTTGTACCTCCCTTTCCCCCTGTTCCCCAACACATTCTTTTCTTAGACAGCAGCTTCTTCCTTCCTACCTTCCTTTTTGATGATTTGAATCTTTATTTGTGCTTTCCTTATTTAAAAATATCCTTTCAACTTTCTATTTTGAAATGATGATAGCTTCTTAGAAAGTTACAAAAATATATTACACAGAGGTCCCGTGCACCCTTTGCTCTGTTTCTCCCCATGGTACCGGCTTACATAACTATAGTACACTCTCAAAGCCAGGCAACTGACATCGATGCAATTATTCACATTTTACTGGTTTTACAGGCATACACATGCATGAGTACTCGTGTGTATATGTACGGCTCTATGCAATCTTCCACATATGTAACCGCCACCACCATCAAGGTACAGACTGCTTCATCACCCCAAAGGTCTCTCATGCTAAAGAATGCTCCTTTAAAACACAGTGTGATCCAGGGGCACCTGGGTGGCTCAGTTGGTTGAGCATCCGACTTCGGCTCAGGTCATGATCTCGCGGTCTGTGAGTTCGAGCCCCGCATCGGGCTCTGTGCTGGCAGCTCAGCCTGGAGCCTGCTTTCGATTCTGTGTCTCCCTCTCTCTCTGCCCCTCCCCTGCTCATGCTCTGTCTCTCTCTCTCTCTGTCAAAAATAAATAAACATTAAAAAAAATTAAAAAAAAAAACACCAAAAAAACCCCAAAAAAACACAGTGTGATCCAGTCAATGCCTTGCTTAAAACCCTTTAATGATTTTCAAGCCCCGAATCCTTAAATAAGGGCTCTAGGTCCCTGTGTAATCTGGCTCCAGGTACCTCTCTAGCTGCCTCTCACCCTCCCTCCTCCAAACCAGCTAAGTCCTCTTTATCTGTCAGGTATCAGCTTAAAGATCTTGCTTGGATGGTTTCCTTGACATCTCTGACTAGGTGAGGTTCTACTGTGGTTTGTTTCATTATGATTTTCCTTCATGGAACCTATCACACAATGGTAAGTGTGCATGTAGCTTATTAATTTGAGTTCTCTCTGGCTGCATTAGAGGGGTTTGGGGTGCCTTGCTCACCACTGTATCTTTTTTTGTCTAATGCAATGAGTGGCCTAGCAGGTGCTCAGGGAATGCCTGTTAAGTTAATGAACAATTATCTCAAGACAGCTGGTTGTGGCTGGGATGAAGCCACAGAACTGGGCAAAATCGACTTGCATATATGGGTATCTGCTCCGTGGACTCATCTTCAACCTACCCAAGGGTGCCCTGTCTGAGAACCTGGACATCCACAGCCCATACCACTCAGAACCTCAAGCTGGTGTTTTCTCTCTCATTCCCACCCCAGTATTCTTTCTGGGAGATTGGAATTGAGACCAACCCTGTGTCGTTCTTAGACAGATCTTTGAGATGTTTTCAAGAATATCAGCTGGATATTCATCTGGGCTTGTTTCTCTCTGGGTCATTGCCATGGTGGCACTTTGAGAGCTTTATTAATTCAGAGCTGTGGGAACTTCTAAGTTGGATGGCACCTGGTGAGTCCTTGAAAAGCTTTTAGATCTGCTCTCTCTCGATGCTTCTGTGTGTTCCTTGCTAAGTGTCCCCCGTGCTCCGCACTGATGAGTCATTTCCATCCCCACTCTTATTCTCTCAGAGAGGACTCCATGAGATTTATATTTGTGGACGCTCATATTTGAAGGATCCTTATGTTGACTGAATAGACAGCATGTTCCCGAATGACCACAATGTAACCAGCCCTCTGAATATTTGGAAGGGAGGAAATGGGGACCTCCTGCTGGGATGTGGCTTTGCCAAGGGGTGGTGCTACCATGTGGGGTCCTGACTATCTGTGGAGGGTACTAGGTTGGTAGGACTGGCTCTAACTGGTGTCCCCTCTCTGTAGTATTCTTCTTTGGGAGAACACGTTCTCTTACAAGCAAGAAGCAATGCAATACACTATGTGGTGGGTTTGGTGGAGCTGGGGGCTCTGGAAAAGGGTGAATCCCCAGGAGAGCTCCCAGTTCTTTTGTGACAGAGTCAGTCATGGACATTGCCTTGGGTGCTGTGGGCAGATTCCTGCAAAACCTGGGAACATCACCCAAGTTTCTCTTCCTGGCCAAATAGAAGGCCAAGAGTCTTCACATTCTATGGCTCATAGCTGCTCTCTCAGGGCTGGCATCTCTCTTTTGGGTGTGCCATGGCTGCAAAGAGAGTCCAGCCCTTCATGCCAAGCCTTGGATGATGGGCCACTGGGACTGTGTGCTCTTAGGTCACAGCTTAATGTCCATCCCCAATTAGTGTCCACCCCTGATTTGCTAATGGTTTGGCTAACATGATACTTGGGATGGAGAAGAGTAAGGACCAGTGGATAGACCTGGTCATTGTGATGCTATGGTACACTTTTTTGCCCTGCCTGCCAGGCCGCTCTCCTCCATGGTTCCTGTTACTGTGCAGGGCCTGAACTTCTACTAGTGTCCTGGGTGTGGGCATGGATTCTTTACATAGCAGTGCAGTGCTATTTCACAGAGCCCCTGAACTCTGCCCTGGGAAAGCTCACACGCTCCTTCTGACCTCCTCCCTGTGCCTGGAGGCTGTGTGAATGTGGACAACTGTGCAGGTTGGAAGGCCTAGCTCCAAACAGCTCTTATGTGTTGCTCCCGTCACGGTTGATGCTGAGGTTTGGGTCGAAATGCTGGTGACTTTCATGGTGCTGCCTTGTACAGTACACTCCACAATTTCCCTTCTCTTCCTCTCTGATCGCCACTTTCTGTCCTCATTGACCGGTTACACCTTCAAGGGGACGTGACTCTTAGGGCAAGAGGACGTGGATGGCATCTATCCCCGGTAACAGGGTTAATGCCAATATCTCTCTTGGGCCTTGATCTGATGTAACTGCAGGTGGCTGTGAGGGGTGTGGGTAGGGGCCCAGTTTTTCCCCAGCCTGTGCTACCTGCCCTTCCTCTAAGTTGGGCATAAATGTGTTTTTGGTTAAAGTGATGTTGAGGGGTGACAGATCAGATCCTCTGGCCCTTACGCTGCCATTTCTGCTTCTTGCAGGTCACCCAACCTGCCTGCAGTTCACCCTGAACATGACCGAGGCTGTCAAGACCTACAAGTGGCAGTGCATAGAGTGCAAATCCTGTATCCTTTGTGGGACCTCGGAGAATGATGTGAGTTTGGAACTTCCCTTGCAGGAGGGAGAAATCCAAGGGTCTGGGAATCCTTAGATGTGTGGAAAAGAAGGAAGGAATCTTGTCACTGGGCTCCTGGGGAAAATGTCAGAACCCCTCCTTGCCCAACAGGGACCTTGGGTGCTCTCTGTGCCTGTGGAGGGAGGTGTAGGAGGTGACAGCCAGAGGCTACCTCACTGCCACTTTCCCTTGAGGGTTCAGTGACAGACAGTGGTGCCCACTGCTTATGGTTGGGATGTGCCTGACCATTTACACCCTGTTCCAGAGTACATGATCTCATTGGGTCTAAACGTTAACTCTAATAAATGCAGAATTTTAAAAAAAACACACTTTTTGTTATAGACGATTTCAAACTTATACAAAGGTACAGAACATAATGAAACTGATAGACCCTACCACCAGCTTCAACTATGATCAATACTGTCCAGTCTTGTTTTATAAATCCTCCCACATCCTCCCACATAATCCCGGTCATAATATCACTTTACCTGGAAATATTTCATGTTTCCCCAAAAGATAAGGACTTACTTTTTAACAAGAGTGACAAAAATGTTGACATAACTAAAAAAGAATCAATAATTCCTTAATATAACCAAACATCCAGTTAACATTCCTATTGCCGCAATTGTCTTGAGTGTTGCCTTGCCTTAAACTGTCTTAAATGTTTTTTTATTGTAGCTCGTTTATTTGAATTGGGATCCAGATAAGGCTCATCCATTGCAATTAGTTGATACGTTTTTAAAGTTTCTTTTAACATGTATGTTTCCCCTCCATTTTGCTCTCTTTTTTCCCCCTTGAATTTTTGTTTAAGAAATCAGTTAATTTGTTCAGCCGAGTTTCCCAGGACTGTATTTTTACTGACTACATCCCTATACTGGTGTTTGACATTTCCCTCTGTCTCTTATATCTCTTGTATATTGGTGCTTAGAACTAGAATCCTCATCAAATTCAGGCTCTTTCTCTCTGTCTCTAATATTAAAAAATATATATTATAATATAGTATATATGGGAATTGATTATACATATATATATATGTATATATATACTCACACACACACACATATATCTCAAGACTACTTCATAAGTAGTGTGTATCCTTTTATCAGGAAGTATTTAATGCCTGGTATATTTCTTTTTGTGAATGTGGAAGCTATTGATGATCTTCAACTTGATTGATTATTTTTTAAATGTTTATTATTTTTGAGAGAGATAGTGGAGTGAACAAGCACAAGCGGGGAAGGGGCAGAGAGAGAGGGAGAGAGGGAATCCCAAGCAGGCTCTACACTGTCAGTGCAGAGCCTGACATGGGGCTTGAACCCATGAACCGTGAGACCATGACCTGAGCCAAAATCAAGAGTCAGACACCCAACCACTGAGCCACTCAGGTGCCCCTAGACTGACTGTGTCATTAGAGGTTGCAAAATAGTGGTATTCTTATTTTATAATTTCTTCTTTGTTTACTAGCTGGAGTAGAATTATTGCAAAGTAGAACTTCTGCAAAAAGAAACTTTTCCAACCTTATATTTGGTTACTCTCAAGTTTAGATTATATAGAAAAGGTAGGATAAATGCTTGGTTCTTTCCCTTTATTTATCAGTTTTCAAAATCACAAGGTAGTTTCAACACCTATTCGTGATTTAAAAAAAAAAAACACTCAACAAATCAGGAATTGTGGGATATTTCTTAATATGATAAACTTGTTATACCTTAGAACTAAATCCATTATTTTATTTAATGGGGAAACACTAGAGGCATTTCTACGAAGATCAGGAACCAAGTAAGGATGCCCACTATGTCCATGACTATTTGCCATCATTCTAGAGATATTAACTAATGTGATTAGACAAGAGAAATCAACTGCTGGTATAAGAATGGTAACAAAGTAGCAAAACTCTAATTCACAAACTAGAATAGTATATCTGGAAAACCCTAGAGAAGCAATGATAAAGTTACCTCAAACATTAAAGGTAGCAGGATGTTATCTGCTGATAAAATTACCACACAAAAATGAATAGCCTTCACATGCACAAATAACAGCCAGTTAGGATACAATAGTACAGCAATCCCATTTACAATAGGAACAAAGAAGAAATACTTAGAAATAAGCTTAACAAGAATGTGTAAATCCCATATGAAGGGAAAAAAAAAAAAGGTTTTTTTGAAAAAACAAAAACAGGTTTGAAACACTTTTGAAAAAGCCCAGAAGTAGACTTGAGCAAATGGAAAGACATTTTTTGCGATCTTGGATAGAATGATTCAACATTAGAAAGATGTCAGTTCTTCCTGAGTTTACAAATTTAATTCAAACCCAATAAAAATACCAAACAAGCTCTTCTATGGAACTAGACAAATGGATACTAAAGTTCATGTGGAAAAATAAATATGCAAGAATAGTCAAGAAAACACTGAAAACAACAAATTATGAGTGGAGACTAGCCCTATCAGTTATTATTTATTTACTATAAAGCCTCTAGTTAAAACAGTGTAGACAAATAGACCAATGGAAGAGAAAAGAAACCCATAGATTGACCCAGCTGTCTATCTATGGACATTTGGTATTAGGCTAAAGGTTGCCTCTAATTACATTTTCATGAATGGTTCTGACACAATAGGGTAATCATTTTGTAAAAGATAAAATTAGGTCCATATCTCGCATAATATATAAGAACAGTCTGTAAATGGACTGGGGATCTAAATATAAAAAATAAAACCATGTTAGTATTAGAAGAAAACACGGGTGAATTCCTCTTTAGTCTAAATATAAGGAAAGATTTTCTGTGACTCAGAATTAAGAAGCAATAAAAGAAAATACTGACAGATTTGGCTACAGAAAAACTTGCATAGTAGGGTTGCCTGGGTGGCTCGGTCGGTTAGGCGTCTGACTCTTGATTTTGGCTCAGGTCATAAACTAACTGTTCGTGCGTTTGAGCCCTGCGTCAGGCTCTGTGCTGACAGTGCAGAGCCTGCTTGGAATTCTCTTTCTTCCAACCTCTGCCCCTCCGCTGCTCATGTTCTAAATCCCTTTGTCTCTCTCTGTCTCTCTCAAAATGAATAAACATTAAAAAATTTGCATAGTAAAAAACCATGATAAAGTAAAAAGACAGCTAACAAACCGGGAGGATATATTTGCAGCATATGCCACAAATAAAGAGCTAATACCCCTCACATACAAAGAACTCCTAACATTTGAGGGACAAGGGACCAGAGACCTGATAGAAAATGGGAGGTGGAGGGGGTGGGCTAGATGGGTGATGGGCATTAAGGAGGGCACTTGTTAGGATGACCACTGGGTGTTACATGTCAGTGATGAATCACTAAGTTCTACTCCTGAAACCAATACTACACTGTATGTTAAACTCGAATTTAAATAAATAAATTAAAAACAAAGACAATGGGTAAAAGACATGAAAGAAGAGTCACAAAAGATGTAAAAATAGACCTGAAACATTTGAAAAAAAAAATGTCTGAACACACTCATAATTTAAAAAATTCAAATGAAAAAAAGACTGGGATACTATTTCTTACCTGTCAAACTGGGAAGAAAGAGTATGAGAATACATTCTGTTGACGCTGTGGGGAAATTGGCACCCTCATACATTGTCAGTGGGAATACAAAGTGGCACCACTCTTTTGTAGGGACATTTAGCAATGCCTGCCTAACACAACCACTACGCGCTTACCTTTTGACTCAGCAATCTCATCTTTAGGAATCTACCATGAAGGTATACTTATAACACTGTGAAAATACATGTGCGTAAGGTTATTCATGGGTGCATTGTTTATAGTGATAAAATATTGGAAATGACCTAAATGTTCATATGCAGAAGGATGATTGAATAAATGATGGCATAACCATCACTGGAATACTTGCAGCTATAAAGAAAAATGAGGCAGATTTTTATAATTGATATGGAATTTCTAAGTTTAGTATTATTAAATGAAAAAAATCGACGTCAAAACAATATCTGTATCCATAGTATGCTGCCATTCTTATAAGAGAGGCATAGGAAAAAAATATATATCTGTTTGCTTGTATAAAAGTACAGGAAGGATAAACAAGAAACTAAAGAGACTGGTTACCTACAGCAGTGGGAGGGGATGGGGCAGAAAGAACAGGGAAATAGGGGTTGGATAGCACTTCTCTGAGAATGCCTTTTTGTATAGCGCTGACACTTAGGACCAAGGTAATGTTGTACATACCCTATTACAGGAAAATACTAAAATCAACCAGGATGTTGGGGGGTGGGGACTGAAGCTGGAACATGAACAGTAGCAAATGAACCTAATGTAAATAGGTAGCATAACCATCCTGAAGGGTGGGGAAGGAAAGAACTAACTTTAGTAACTTGAGAATGCAGTACACGACTATGTGTTTTCAGGCTAAAGGTAGAAAGACTATATAAATATCATACCCTAGTTAGTAAATTTGTTTCTTACAGGCATATAAGTTAGCCATTCTGAAACTACCTTATGTATGTACAGGTCCGAACCAATAAGTATATATTGTGGTAATGAGAGCCAGTTTTCTCCATGTCACAGAAAGAAGAGTCAAATAAAGAGGGAAGGCTAGACTGAATCCTGTGGTGTTGGGGGTGGAATAGGGGTGTTAGGATAAATTTATGATTTTTGATATAACATATTGTGTATCTATATGCTTATATATTTTATATAAGATGTGTGTGTGTATGTGTGTGTGTGTATAGTTCTCTACATGTATACATGTATATCTATATGTAATAGTAGATAGATACAGAAATAAATACAGGTGTGCGCACATGTACCTACACATACATTTACTTCCTAATTCTATTCTCTGGGAGAGCCTAGAAGCAATGACAACGCAGAAGCAATGAGGATCCATGGTACCCAGATACTGGTTTCTAAACACCATTCTCCAGTAAAAGGAATTAGGAACCCTTGGACAAATGGCTGATCCTAGGGCTGGAGATACAAGAAAAGTCTGGAACATCCTGTGGTACTAGAAAGTAGGGAAGTGCTCAAAAATTGATAAAGCATGCCTAAAGGACACAGGAACTAACTTGAAGGAACTCCTAATGGCAAATCTGGGATAATGTGAGCAACAAAGTCAATAATGATAGTGTTGCATTAAAATCCGAAGAACAAAATCCATACTGCTATTTAAAAATTTGAATAAATAAATAGGGAAGAGTTAAACTCTTTTTCAGCATAGAATTCCAATAATAAGTGTAGAGGGAAGAGGGAAATCACCAATAGGCGAGCATCACTGTTTTGGGTTGTTGTAAGCAAGAACAATCAATTGGTGCCAACTGGTGAGATTATTTGCATAATCTGAAAGTATCTCCCCAACCAGATTACTTATTAATACATTACAAACGGAAAAATTATAACTTTATAGTAAAAACTGGCAGACACTGCCTAAACTATTTGATCAGAATAACATTACTCGTAACAAGACATATTGGTATTAATGCCCTGATATGATGCACTAAGAAGGGCACCACATCTCTTTTGTAGTATTCTTGCCCAAAGTGCACACCCTCAATCTTCCCATGAAAAAAGATCAGACAAACTCAAATTGAGTGACATTCTACAAAATCACTGGCCTAGATTCTTCAAAAGTATCAAGGTCGTGAAAGACAAACCGAGAGGCTGTCACAGATTCAAGGACACTAAGAATACATGACAACTAAATACAATGTGAGATCCTGGATTGGATGTTGGGAAAAGAGACAGAGGTGGGAAAACTGGTGAATTTCAAATGAGGCTTGCAGATTAGTCAATAGTATTATGTCAATGGTAATATCCTGCTTTTCATGATCGTCCTATCATAATGTAAGATGTCAACACTAAGGGAAGCTGAGTAAAGTGGGTACAGAAACTCTCTGTACCATTCTGCAACTTTCTCTACGACTAAAATTATATCAAGATAATAAACCAAAAAATAAAGGGATGTTTCCCTAGCTTCTTCCAAAGGTGACAAGGTTGTTTTTTTTTTTTATAAATAGTATCTTTATGAACCCAAGGATTTAAATATATCTTATTTGTTTCAATCCATTACAGTTAAAATTGTCCTATATTTGACCAGCGAGAATGTAATCAGGTTGGATCTTGAGTCCTTTAGACATGACCCCAATAGTATTTGATGGTTTCCTTGCTTTCCAATATGTGAAGTTATTTATACATTTCATGCCCTGGACCTGGTACCAGCCATTTCTTCAAGGACCTCTGGTTCATTTCAGTGGGCAATGATCTTTAGAGAACATGATAGGGGTACCAGGGGTGCTAATTTTTACCTCATTAGTCATTGTTTTGGGGCATTTTAAATGGATACAGCTAGAAAATATGTTTTTGTTTGTTTTAAAGACAAGATACTGAATTTGCATGGATACTTGAATTTATACTGATACTTCTAATTCATACTCAGGAATAACTGTAGGGTTTTTACTTAACTTCATTGATCTTACATCTGTATTTTCTTTCAAGCATGTCAAAGTTCTTCTCAATAACAACATAATCATTCATTTGATACGTACAAGTTTCAGAATAGTAATTCCACTATTACCACCAAAAATATGATTGCTGAAAGGAAATATATTTTTATATATACACATACACACACACTTATTTTTGTTTAAGACTAAGATGATGACTAAGGATGTACAGTCAAACTACTTGATTTAGAGTCACTTGAAATAGTTACTTTCTGTGTGGTTATGCCATCAACTCATACATAATTAGATTCACTTGTTTCATTTTTCTTTTATTTTTAGAGAAATTACAGTGTGAATTTTGTTTTGTGACTATGCAAAATATTTACTGGTTCCAGAATTGAGTCTATTAAGACAAACAGGATATTCAAGAAAATCTGTCTTCTATTCCTACTCTTTCACACTATTCCCTCACTCTGCTCATAGGTGGCCATTTAAAAAAATTATGGCTTATCTTTCCTTTCTACTTAAATATAACATTATATGTATATATGTATGAAGTTGTAAGAATTCATGTGTATGAACCCATACGCATAATGAATCCAGAAAAAAATGCATTTTCTTGGAAAATAGTAACAAACACACCTGTTTTCCTCACCTTGCTTTTTTACTGGATATCTTTTTGAGATTACTCCACCACAGTATTTAGACATAATCTTCATTTCTTCCTACAGCTGCATAGTTCTTCATTAGTTAATTCAAACAGTCTCTTGTTGATAGACATTTGGGTTAGTTCTGGTCTTTGGCTTTACCAACAGTGTTAATACAGAGGTTTCTCATTGACTGTAGGAGAGGAATCAAGGGTGAGGCTGCTTGGGCAGTAGGGTACCTCTCACATAGTCAGGGATTTGCCATGCACATTCCAGACTAGGGTTCCCATTCTACTGGAACTATAGCCATTTTACTGGAACTGGTTCTCTGGTACTTGGGAGTAAGAGGTTCTTAAATTATGTTTTTCATGGGGGTTACCATGAGCTGGCCGACCTGGGTGGACCTGACAAGCAGTTATCCTGAAAAGCACATGGAAAAGAAGAGAATGTGGTACTAGACAATAATCAACCCATGAAAAATGTATTTAAATCTAGAGACACCTGGTTTCCCTTTGGGAAAGTCTAATCCACTGTATTCTACCTTCTTGTATTTCTTGTGTCAGCACTATAGTAGGAGTCATGTGTCTTAAAGACTTTAGTAATACTGTTTCTGACAAGTCTCTCCCTATTTTCTGTCCCCATCCTAACTTGTTCCTCCTTGTATTATTCCTAAATCATATTGTCATATAGCTTACTTCAGCTCCAAAATAATGGTGTACATTTTTTTGGAGTAAACCACACCATCCTGGTTTTCATCCTAACTCTCTGACTGCTGCCTTAGTCTCTTTTTTCTCTGCTTGTCCCTTAAAGTTGGTATTCCCAAGGGTCTGTTTTTGGCCTTTATCTCAGTAACCTTTTTTGAGTCCTTGATATTTCAGAAAATTCAGTGAAAGCTATGGACTTACTCTTTTCTCCGAAAAATGTACATTTGTGCATATAATTTCAGATTTGTTCATATAATTCCAAGAAATTAATGGACACCCCTCCATGAGTTCAAGTTCAAGGACATCTGTAACATATCACACGGGCTTCCTCTCTTAGGACCTCCATTGTCGTCTTAATCACCAATGTCTCCCAAATCCATATCTCATGATCAGGCCTCTTTCCTGCTGTCCAGCTGCCTCCAGGGCATCTCCACTGCATGATCTGTGGACGTATATAACATATCTCTGGCTGAGGTTGCCTTCCATGTCCCACGTCTCTACTCTTCCGCCCACGTCTCAATGGGCGGTTGTACCATCTGGCCTGCCGACCAAGCCACAACCCAGTAATGTTCTTGATTTCTTCTTTATCGTTTTCTACATCCAATCATTAACTTTCTTTTTTTTTTTTTTTTTCAATGGTTTTTTATTTATTTTTGGGACAGAGAGAGACAGAGCATGAACGGGGGAGGGGCAGAGAGAGAGGGAGACACAGAATCGGAAACAGGCTCCAGGCTCCGAGCCATCAGCCCAGAGCCTGACGCGGGACTCGAACTCACGGACCGCGAGATCGTGACCTGGCTGAAGTCGGACGCTTAACCGACTGCGCCACCCAGGCGCCCCCAATCAATAACTTTCGAATGGGAACAGGACCCTTACCTTTTCCCCATGCCACAACCCTAGGTCAGAGTTCACCTCTCACCTGGATGGTGGTAGTGCATCCTACGTGGTCTTTCAGCCTGCAGAACCAACCTCCTTCCACCCAGGTATCTATTCTTCCACAGCAGCTTGTGAGATCTTTCTAAATTCCATGCGTGACCAGTCACTCCTCTGTTGCTAACTCTTCAAAAGCTTCCCATTGCACCACTGAAAGGTGTTAGTATGATTTAAAAGAGAGAAAAAAAAGTCTTTCATGATATCTCCTGCCTTATTGCTTGCTCACTGGGGTTTCCAAGTTCAATATCTACTTTTTCCAGGATCTCCATACTGAGGGGTGCCAGGGTGAGATTTGATACGAAACTTAGTTTTGCAAACGTCTTATAAGGCATCCAAGCAGGTCCAAAGAATAGAGCAGAGCTGAACCTGGATAATGGGGACCGGATCACAAACACGTCGCTACTGTGTGCCCGTTCTGAAGGAGATGTGGAGATGAGTTCAGACAAGGTTCTGCCCCAAGGGCCTGACGGTCTGTAAAGGAGAGGACAAAGGAGGCACATTCCAAAAGGAACTATTCCAGAAAACAATTGTGTGTACATGTCTACTCTACACCTGGCTTTGTGGCCTAAGGCAAAATGCAATTAAATGTCAGAGGAAGCTGTGGGGATGCAAGAGGGGAGAGAGAACTTCCATTGGATGTAGATTAGTGACATCTCTGTAGAACAGAAGAGCTGGAAGACTTGAGGTGTGTAGGGAATGGTCCAGAAGAGCAGGGGTCAGGGGCTGGGAGAGTGTCCAGGAACAGGAGCAAAGGCGTATACTGTGTCTTTGGAAGTTAAACACAGCGTTAGAGGGTCCTGTTCTCACCTGGGCTCCAGCCTCCAGCCCCTGACGAGGCATTTGGGATCTGAAAGGTGGCATCACATCACATGCATTTCTCTATATTGGCATAATGAAATCCTGCTGAGGTTCTGAGGTGTCATAGATGTTACCATCAAGTATGGTTGTTGCCCATTTCACAGATGGAAAGGGTAAGGTTAAGAGGAATTCAATTAAAATTTTCAAACGTTTAAAGTTCTTTCTATGCACTAGGCAGTCACCATGGGGAACACAGAAATGCAATAAAGTGTTTTTCTGCCTTATGGAGACAGGGTTACTGGCTACAGGAGTTCAGAAGAATAAGGAATCTCTTTAAGCTTGAATGTGAGGTGGTAGTCAAGGAAGGCTTCTTGGAGGAGGTATGATTGAGCAGAACCCTAAAGTGGGGGTAGGGTTTGCATAGTTGGGGAGGCAGAGGAGGAATTTCCAGGTATGGGCAGAGCACAAAGCATATTCAGGGGACAGGGAAGACTTCAAACGGGGCCTGGAAAGGGGCATTCAGGAAGGTGGATCCGCACAGAATCGGCTGGAGGAGTAGGTGGGGGCCGGAAGCTGGCCCTAAATAATTCACGCTCTCTCTCTTCCTCTCCACCTATTCTGTACTCTGCCAGGACCAGCTACTCTTCTGCGATGACTGTGACCGTGGCTATCACATGTACTGTTTAAATCCCCCGGTGGCTGAGCCCCCAGAAGGTAATGATGATGAGGTCGACAGTAGCCCCAACAGCTACTCCTACCGCTTCCTGAGCCCTCACTATGGTGCAGGCCTGTGCTGAGGCCTTTCCGTATCTTGTCTCATTTAATGATCACAATCCTTTGAAGTAGGTACGGCCATGGCCATTGTACAGATGAGGACACCGAGGCATGGTTCCACCCCCAGAAATGACAACTTGGGGGCCAAGGAGACGTTTCCTGGACACGTGGCAGAAGTGGTGGGAGAGGAAGCCTCCCCGGGGAACTGGCCTAGACCTGGTGGCTGCCAAGGAATGAGGGGCTTTACAGCAGTTCAGCTGATCGCCTCCGAGCACTTAACTTTTCTGACCGGCACTTACCCTCTGCCGAGCTGCAGGCTCCGGCGCATTTTCAGGCCGGGGACTCAGTCTCTGAGCTGTGAAAGTCAAAAGAGAAACGGGGCTTGCAGGAGTTAGGGCCAAGGGGCGGGGCTTGAGGGTGCGAGAGCGGCTGCTGGTAACGCCATCTTGTTTTTTTGCAGGAAGCTGGAGCTGCCACCTGTGCTGGGAACTGCTCAAAGAAAAGGCCTCAGCCTTTGGCTGCCAAGCCTAGGGCCCCAGGTTGCTGGAGAGGCTGAGGCGGAGCCCAGCTCAAACCAGATCAAGCCCCCGCTCCCATGTATCCAGACAGACCAACTGTAAGGAAAACCTGTGGTCACAGAGGGCATGGCCACGTAGAACCAAGAGGGTGAGGTGTCTGCTTACCTCCTACACACAGGTTCCGGTACTTCAGCCGTTCCCTCCTTGTTTCTACCAGAAGGATCTTGCACTTTTGAAGAACACCCCTAGCCCCGGCCCTGTGGAACCCCCTCACATTTACCCCAGCACTGAGGCCCTCTCACTGGCTCCCATTTTAAGGGAAGCTTGTTTTGTGACCACCTATCCGTCATTCACGTGTAGTTTGGTGTTTTCTATCTATTGTGTTCCAAGAAATCTTCACACAGCCTCCCGCCTCCTGCTTTGGCTCTTCATCCCGAACTCAGCAGAGGAACAAAGGGCTGTGGAGAAGTTGTTATTTATTACAAGCCTCCCTGGAAACTTCTAGACTCAGAGTCGGGAGGCCATCTTGACGATGAAAATCCTTTTTTGTTCCTTGGTCTCTGTGAAGAAAAAAAGCAGTTTTCTGGACCCCCAGCAGATACCTAGTGGTGTCTACAGCCAGGGTGGTCTCTTGATGGGGCTGGGGGGTGGGGAGGGTACTAGAAGTCTGAGGAGTGGGCAGACACATTGGGAGGAAAATTCTGAGGCCCCGCCACAGCCTGTCAGTATTTGTTATCCATCGGGAGTGGCTTTGCAAAGGATCAGGCTTTGCAGTTCCTTGACCTTCTCAAGGGCATCCTTGAGGTGAGACAAGCCACAGCCAATGGCAGGGGACATGCTAAGGCTCTGCCTCCCAGCCAGCCTGGGTCTGGAGCTTTCCCTGGGACTAAAGAGCCAGGAAAGTGTGTGCGGGCTGCCCAGAATCTAAACATTGATACAAAGGACTGCAGCTCTGAGCAACCTTTCAGTATTGATGTGGCACCACGAATTCCTTTTCCCAAGTAATTTCTTCCTTCCACCCCGTGTATGTTTGCTGCTGTCTCCTGATACCCGACTCTGGAGATTTCAGGATGGGGAAGAGATGATTGTCACCTAAACAAATAACCGGGTGGGGGGGGGGGTGGATGTGATTATTTATGATCACGGTGGCAACGATACAGAATCCTCAGCTCAAGGGCTGCTCTTGTCCCCGAAGCTCCCCGGTACATGCTGGACTCTGGCTTTTTTTTTTTTTCTTGTGAGCTACGTTTTTTTTTTAAATGTTTTGAGAAGAAAGAGGTGGGAGGCTGAGCTTCCGAGAAATCTGTGTTGGAAGTCAGCCCCGAGGGCTGGAGCGGATCGGGCTGTCTTTGAATCTCGGTAGCAGTGGCAACGGCAGCAGCACACAATAACTGACACATTTCTGGAAAAATCATTTGCCCAAAGGGCAGGTCTCGGTGAGTGGGACCCTCGCGCATGCTCGGCTTCCCTGAAATCAGCCCCATCTCTGTGGTCCGGCTGCGTACAACAAAGGCCGAGGTTATTTTTAGTCCTTCAGCTCCCGAAGAAGGCCCTGGAGACTTGGGCTAGTTGGGCCACTTCTGCCCGGCAGAAGTGTTCGCTCCGCGACTTGGCAAGAGCCTCCCTCCCGGGCTAATTGCTCTTGGCCAGTGGACCCGGACAGCCTGGCAGAGTGACCTATGGCAGGAGATGGGGGTCACTCTCCTGCAGGGCCCCGTGGCCCGAGTGAGCTACGTGTATATATAATGATCTTGTTTAAAGGGTCCTGTCCAGATGGGATTTGCATCTTCCTCATAAGATACTTCCTTCCCCCTGCTGTTTGGCGAACCTGTTTTTGGATGCTGGAGGTCCAGGGAAGGTTTCGAAAGCTGCTGTGTTTTCACGTCATCTGTTACCCAGACGGGCCACACCAGAGGGGCAGATGTCCTCTCCCGAGTGCTCCGGCTCTCTGTCCTCCCACAAAAGCCAAAGTGGGGTGTCCTCAAAGGCTGACGATTGGTTTTGAAAATCACTTTGACTTAATTTTAGAAAAAAAAGTTGCCAGAATGTTCCCGAATGCCGCAGTGGCTTTCATGTTTAAAAAGGAAGTCTGAAACCCAAAAGTGTGGCCCTGCTACTTGACAGGTCCTCTTTGGAGTATGTGCGCATGTGTTCCCCACCTCAACACAGATGATGGGGTGGCCCTGTTCTACCTCCAGCCCCACCTGCTGCCCACGGAAGCTATGAGGAGGAAGTGAATCTTGCAAAGGCCAGGTGCTATAACCCTGCAGTGGAGGGACCGGGGAGTGCTCAGAGCTCTAGAAAGGACATTAGGAGGGTCCAGGGTTCCCTTCCCAGTTTCATGCCCTATAGGCTGGGTCCAACCTTGTCCTCTTTGGAGATCTCAGTTTCCCCATCTGGAAAGTGGGGATAGCAAAGCCAGCTCGTGGGATGGCACTTCTAGGGTACTGCAAGAAGACAGAATCTCCAGAGTCACATTTATCACTTGCTGTATTGAAACAGAGAAAGTGGTGGTAAACTTCAAATTGGTCTTTCTTTGAGCCCCAGAGGACGAGCTAGAATCATGGGATACACGTTGATGATCAGGGTTTTAGTTTTGTCTTTGCTACTCAGTAGCTGTGTGGCCTTGGGCAAGTCACTTAACGTCTCCGAACCTGTTTGCTCACCTATGAAAAAGAGATAATAATACTTTCCCTGCCTGTTCCACAGTGACAATGGGAGACCTAAAAGGCATAATGTTATATAGATAACCACTGGAAAGCAGCGCTTTCCAAGGAGGGATCCGAAATGACTTGTATGCCCCCTTCTCGTGTGAATTAGCCAAGGTTAGATGCCTTCTCAGAATCTCCCTTTTGACCAAAATGGGTTTATGTTTTAGGGGCGAGGCTGCCTGTGGTCAGGGCCAGTCGGCCGAAGCTGTGACAAGGAAACCGGGACCGTGCGTGGGTCTCCTGTTGGTGGGGGTGAGGTATTTACCCTGGGGTTGGGGATTTCAGAATGCAGATACTTGAGATACTCCTTTCTTCAAGATCATCGTGGCCTAGAACGGGGCGCCGACTTCGGGAGAGGGCTGTAGTTCAGTTCTGTGTGGCATTCGCTTAAACACTGGTTTAAAGCCCAGCTCTGCTACTTTCTAGCTGGTTGACCTTGGGCAAGTGACTTCGGCCTTCTGAGGTTCATTTTCCACATCTGGGAGGTAGGGAGATGTGGCCTATCCAGCAGGGCTGTTGCAGGGATTAGCACTTTTGCTGGCGAAGATCCTGGCGCGGGGCCTGGCACGATGGAGGCCCCCACCCTGTGGCATCTCGTCACTGGGTATACAGGCCACCAAGGGGAGATAATGATGCCCTTGGCGGCCGGCCAGATCCCTGGAACAGCCCGAGTGCCTTTGCTCCACTTCACCCTGATACCGTGGCTCTAGCTGGCCAGAGAGGAGGTGAGGCTACACGGTCCAAGCTGGAAGTTGAAACCCTGTGTTTCTGAAACACTGCTTATTGGGCCTGCAGCAAATCCAGCGTGGGCAACGGCGATGAGGAAATCCAGACAAGGCCTCGGTTAGGAGATTTACATCCTGATTTCCTTCTCACCCCCCCCCCCCCCCCCACGGACTCAGAGCACCTGGACAGGATCCCAAGGCCTCCTGTCATTGCTCCAGAGCCAGGTGGGAAGTCCAGGCAGGCGGCGAGGAGCGGTGGCTTCCCGGGGGGGCCAGCTCAGACGTGTGACTGGAAGTACGGTGTGTGAGCCGTGGGTGAGAAGGAGGGAGGCCAGATTCCTCCCGAGCTGGAGAAGATAACAGGTTTTAAGGTTGGGGGAGGGTTTGGATTTCACAGTGATGGTTTCACGATACCCTGGAGAGTTACACTCATGGTGCATTTTAGGCGTTGTGCTTTGAACACAGCACGAGATTCCTTTCGGCCCTCCCCTTTAAAAGTTCAGATATTTTAAGAAAGAAAAATGGGATGATTATTATTACTCTTCCTATTGGGGGCAAGTTCAGGAGACAGACCTGTGCTCTTGAAGAGAGACTGCCGGCAACTTCAGGCTTTAGACTCAGAGAAGAGGGGCCCCTGGTTTGCTCTCTGAGTCTGTGTTTGTGGGGGGGGTGCAGGGAGGCCCAGGGACCACCTTTCCTGTCCCTGGGCCAGTTCTCAGCCTGTTACCAATGTGAGGACCCAGGCCCTCCCCTGCTGCCCACCACAGGCCCCTCCCTCCTCAGGATGTGCCTATGTCATCACACCCCAAGGAAATGGTGGCTCCCTGGGCCAGAGTCATGCTCACACTCCCAGGGAAGATGCCCAACGTGCCACACCGGGCTCCTTATCGGAGCTGTGCATTGGCGTCTCCTGTGGTGGGTTCGTATCCCTGTAGTGGTGTCACCTGTAGAGAGGGAGGGGGGAAAGGGGCCCAGAGGAAGGAGGTGGGGAGGGTCAAAGGTCTTTCAGGTTCGGCAAAGCACAATGAAGGGAGGGGAGGGTCCTTGAGGAGGGGACCAGAAACCTGGTTTCCACCTAGAAGTCCCAGAGCTAAATGACTAGAGGGCCGGGGAGGCCCGAGTGCTGCCACCAGCTCGGGTGCCTTGAATGTGGGAGGACGAATGGAGCCCTTAGACACACGGACCGGGGGGGCTTCCTCTGAGCATCTCAGCAGCTGCTCCTGGGAAGGCCTGGCCCCCTCTCCATGCTCCTAGCCCAGGCTGCTGTGAAGAGACGCCCCAAAGGAAGCACCTCAGGAAGCGGGGATGGGGAGGGGTCTGGGCCTTGCCTGGACCTCATCCAGCTGGTCTCCCAGAATGAACAGGGGGCTCCCCGTGGGAGGGAAAAGATCTGGAAGTCGGTGGGTTCCCAGGGAAGGCTCTCTCTGGGCTCTGAGCAAGCCCTGGCTGTGTGTCCCCGCAGACAGCTGAGACCTGAGGTGACTCCCCGGGGTCTTGGGTGGCTGTGCTGCGGTGGGGACAACAGGAGTCAGAGGGTACAGGAATGCCCCTCGGTCAGTCTCTGTGTTCCCAGCTGCCTCCCTTTCTTTGCTCCGGTGCCTTGAAAGAGGGTCACTCCAGGGTTTCCCCCTCTTTGGCCCCACCAAGAGAAGGAAACATTTGTGCTGATGGTGACATTTCCCAGGGCAGGCCAGAGGAAGGCAGGAACCGGGACTGGCTGGCAGCCAGAACCCTCTTCGGCAGAGATATAAATACTAATAATGACCTCTAGCCCAGGCAGCGAGCAAAGTGGCCATTCAGGACGGCACCGACCCAGTCTGGCACATAAACACTGCTGCGGTGGGAAGAGGAGAGTGGGTGAACGGTCCCTGTAGGACACGGGGGAGGCCCTTGAGCCCCTCTATTTTCCCTCAGCAACATCCCCACGTTATATTTATGCCACTGCGTCCTGTCTGGCTGCTTCTCTGCATCTCTATTATTTCTATCAATGTTATTAATATTGATGATGAAAACAGGGACACACAAAAAACACACACCCTCCCTTAACAAACTAAAAGTGAACCTATGTGTGGCTCCAGGACAAGAGGGAGAACCTGTTTGTCCAAGGAGGGGGAGGGAGGGGGCGCTCTTTCCCTGAGGTCCAGCCAGGCCCACCCCTGCTTCCGGCCCCTGCACACCGCAGGGGGTGAGTCTTGTTCTTGGAGGGTCACTGGCCCATGGACTCTTTTCCCTCTTCCCTCACTCACCTCTGCGTCTCTGGGGGACACGTTTGGCAATGGTTGTGGACTCCATTCTGCTTTCTGTCAAAGGGATGCACAGATTTTATGGGCTGGAGTTGGGATTGTGGTTCTTATTGACTTTGCCCTTCCATGTTTACTCCCCCCACCCCACCGCACCCCAGACCTTGGTTCTCCTCTTGCAGGGCCTGCCTCCTCCCTTCCTGCCCTTGCCCCTCCCTGCCCTCCTGCCAAGCCAGATGCTGAAGGGTGGGATGGTGGCGGGAAGAAGCAGAAGAAAATATACCCCCTGCACATTTTCAACATGTAGTTGAAAAGGCCTAAATTAGGTACTAGGGGGAAAAAAAAAAGGAAAGACACATTGCGAGATAATATGTGAGTGAGAGCATGAAAATACAGCACGGTTATCTCGGAGCGGAGGGGGTGGCAGAGCAGGTGGCGGGAGAGGCGGGGTGGGGAGGCAGAGAGCCCTGGCTTCCCGACGCATCTGGTCCATCAGTGTGCCATTTGGGAAAGCAGGGAAGTCACGCCGTGGCAGTAAATGGTCAGATGCCCAGGGAGCCTTTGTGCCTTTGGCTGGGAAGAGGAGGGATGTCATTCTGGCGGCTCGTCGTTTATCTGCCGCGTTTGCCCAGGGGGCATTCGTGCTCGGATGGAAGATGTGCACATTTCTTGCCCACCGTGAGGGATGGCCAGGCAGGCTGGTACGGGCTAAGACACTTGGCAGGGCACCCGTTCTGTGCAGGGCAGCCCACAAAGCCCTAGAGCGGCTGGGAAAAAATGAACCACATCCTGGCCCAGGCTTCGACCTGCTTTTCAGCTCTAAAATCACACTCGGTCTCAGCCCTCTGACCGCACGCCAGGTAGCGTACCATCAGGGAAGGTGTGTGCGTATCTAGGTCTCTTTCCTTGTGCTCATGCATATTCATCCACAGAAGAGGAGCAGGCTAAGTATGCTGCCTTGGCCTCCTGGGGTGGCGGGCAGGGAGGTGCAATTGGCAGGGCCCGATGAGAGCTGGACAGTGACACTCACAACAGCCTTGCCCAGTCCCCACTGGAAAGAGCAGGGGGGCATGGTGGGAGGAGGGCCTCACGCTCAGACCGGGTGGACGCCCACGGAGACCCCCGCCAGCCTGTCTCGGCCTCCTGTGAGGTTCTGGCATGGCAGCGGGAGGCAGGCGTCGGGGAGAGGCCCGGCGTTGGAGGTGATTCCAGGAAACCCCCTCTGCCCACCTTTGGCCAGGTGCTCATCGGCTCCTGACTTCGTGCTTCACTGGACTCCCTGTTGTCTGAATTGACAGCATCAGGAATACACCATTTGTTCCATCCCCCCCTTTCCTCTGCACATGTGACAGCCGGATTTCAGCTGCTCACCGTTATTCCCCGAAGCAGCCGCACTGAGCTTGCTTTCAAGCTGGATGCCCGGGCTTGGGCGAAGGCACGTTATCTGCCCTCGCGTGGGCCTTAGCGCAGAGCTGGCCTAACGCAGCCTTCGGCCTCTCTGCTGGAGACGCCCTGAGAAGGCTCTTTGGGGACCCTGGCCAGCACACGGCTGTGAGCGGGCAGAATTTTGGGACCTCTGGCTTCCGTGATGCCTGGCTGTGGGGCTGGTTTTGAAGCGTTTGAGAACCTGAAATGCTCTCTGGGGTCTGACCCACGGCCCATGTGAAAGCCAGTGGTTTTTTTGAACCAAGCCTCCTTTGAATGACCCGGATTCCCCCCCGGTCTCCCGTGCTGGTGGCAGCAGAGTGGGGTGGGTCCTCTGACTTGGATCCGATCCAGGCCAGACTGGCCGCACCGCACCCAGGCGGAGGCCTCAGACTCTGAGCCCACTGGCCCCCTCAGCTGCATGTGGGATGGACCTGGGAGTGAGAGAGCTCTGCTGGCCCCGCGGGCTGAGCTCGGAGAGGGTCTTCCCTCCCGCCTCCATGCGAGCAGACTCTCAGGCTGCGAACACAGTCTGCTCACACGCCCTCCCAGCCGGATGCGGACACCCTGGGCCAATCAGGAAATGGACACCTGAAGGAGAGACTGGCCGGTCCGCGTCACACGGTGCAATGGTGCAAAAGCCCGTCCTCAAGTAGGTCTGCCCCCCGCCCTCCCACAATGCGTTTGGGCTGAGGGCGATCTTAAAGCCCGGTTTTGCGAACATTCCCTTTTGAGAGCCAAGAGATGGAGCGTCTCTGCCCAGAAGCCAAGAGAAATGGCTTTTCCTCTTCCAGTCGCCTGATGCCCCACCGTGTTCCTCGCCAGGAGGAGGCTGGTTCTGGTGGCTGGGGGTGGGGGCTGCCGCCGCATATGAGCCCCTCAAATTCCGGGTGGGCTGGGGTAGAAAGGGTGAAGGGGTCCCTTAGGAGGAGGTGCCTGCCCGAGTGCCGTGTGAGGAAGCTCATGCCTGTGCGGGTGCTGGGAAGGGCGTGGAAGCCGTCTGGTTGACTCAGAGTTGGAGAAGTCTGGGAAGGGGGTCAGTTTAAGTCCTCACTGTGCTGTCTCAGCTGGTGAGTAGACCCCGGGTGCCTCGCAGCCTCAGGAATTTATTGCCCCCAGGCTGCTTTGGCTGTATTTGCAAAGGGTACCCCTGGAAATGCGCCGGCGATCTCCTATTGCTGTATCTCCATGTATGTCTCTGGACGTGAAGACGTGATGCAAACCTGAGGTCACCTTCTCCCAGGTGGGGGCACAAGAGAGGGAAGCCCCTTTCCACGGTGCACCCCCATCATTCCAAAGTGCTTTCTTGTCTCTTGTACTCTCGCACCGCTCCCCACCTCAGCTCTTTCTGAAACTCGTAGCCATCAAAGAACGGCTGAGAGAGCTGGCCTTGGTGAGCTCTAATGAGATGCCTGCTAATGAGGGTCTTCCTTTTATGCTCCCTTGGACTCCCTCCTCCCCCCCCCCCCCCCCCCGCCCCGGACCTAAGGTTCCAGCATCACATTACCTTCCGCTGACTGGACAACTGAGGGGCTTTTCCTTGAGCTGCTTGGGTGCTTTGGAAAGTGTCCAGGACTGAGGCTGGCCCAGTTTCCGTGAGGTTAGAGAGAAGGGCTACCGGCTTAGGAAGTCGGATGTAATGGTCTGAGTGAGAGATCCCCGCTGGCTCCTCTGAAAAGCAACCGCGGCAACAGACACATGAAATCTCCCACGCCCACCCCCTGACCCTTTTGGGTGTGACGTGATGTAGTGTCAGTGTGTAGGGGTGTGTGTGCCACTCTTCTCCTGTCTTCTGGGGTGCTCCTTTCCCCTGAATGTCAAGTCCCCCCCTCTTCCGTGGCTCCCGAAGTGAAGAGTGCTGTGGTGTTTCTGCCCTCTCTTAGGGATGTATCGGGATCCCTCGTGTCTCGGTATTGGAGGTGAGGCCGTGGCACGCTTCCCACTGTCCTCAGGGGACGCGCAGGGTCTGGGACTTCCCAGACAGCTGGTGTATGTGACAGTCTCCAGGAGGATCTCCAGGTTGCAAACAGCCCACATCCCGATTTAGGCTCACAGGAGGCAGAGGGGACTGCTTTGCTCAGGAAGGCTGCCTGGAGGGGCTCTCAGTGAACCAGGGCCCCTCCGTCTCTCCCTGCCTTTGCTTCTGTCCTGACCAGGTTCTGGGAGGAGGGCCTTGGAGAGGTCACCACCCGGAGCCAGCATAACGTGGGCATCAAGCAGTCTTGGGGACCCTGGACATCCCAGTCCCTCTGCGGAGCCCTTGCACGTTCACAAAGACTGAGTCACAGGCCCCGTCCCTTCTTTGCTGTGGTTAGTATCTTGTTCTGTGGTTGGTTAGCAGTGTTGATGACCTATGTAGCGAATCTTTTCTGTCTGCGATTTAGAGAATGTGTAAACAAATAAAAGGCTTTGAAACTCTTGGGAACGTTTGGTTTTTTCCCCCCTCCCACCACCAACCCAGTCGTCAACAAATCCACTGGAAACGCACAGATCCTGTGGGAGTGGGGCCCTTTCACACCGGGGTGTACAGTGGGAAGACATATGTACGTGTGTGTGCGTGTGCTTGTGTGCATGTGCACGTATGTCAGGCTGCAGGGAAAGCCTGATGCCTATGTGTTTGCAAGGAGACCCCAGGAGCAACACGGGCCACGTCTCGGTTGTTGCTGGTGATGGAATTCTGACCCCCACAAGCTCCGGGGAAGCCTCGGTCCTTGCAGCTTTCGTGGGCACAGCAGACAAACACAACCTACAGCTTCACCTGAGAAGAGCCCTCTGAGAGGCCCGGGCATCGGGAGAGAACCCCCTGGAACTTCCGGGGGAGGATGGGTTGGACGATTCACAGATGACTCAGGGCTGAGGTAAGGGGACGTGGTGGGGGAAAGAGAGACCTCAGGCTCAGGACCATCTAGAAGAGCCAGCTGAGTCACCACCCCTCCCCTCTCAGGTCAGAAATGGCCTTCCATAAAAGGCAGTGGGATGGCCGCCCTGAGCCAGAAGCAAGAGGGTCTGCCCGGAGACCCTCCGGAGCTTAGCAACCACCTTAAAGGAGCAGCGGGACCCCCAACCCACACGGCCAGTGGTTTCCTGAGTCCGTGAGCCAGGAGTCAGTCTTCTGAAACCACATTTAAGAAAAATCAGCAAATAAAGCCTGTCCCATGGGGCAGGCGCGTGCAGCCGAGAAGACAAGGCCCCACCCCTCACAGGGCTTGCAAGCCAGACAAGTAATAACATACGAACTGGGGGCAGTTGGGAAATGGGGGCGCTGGAACCCAAGCAGGGACTTCTGTCTCAGTCGGTCAGTGGGCTTTTAGTTGGAATTGACTGGGGGCTTTCCAGTAGGACATGGCTGGCCGTGGGGCTGGGTAGGCGCTCCCCTGTTCTCTGCTAAGTGTGGGTGTTAGTGCAGAGGTCCCCGCGTGCCTTCAGCCTCTCCTCTCCAAGCTTAACATGGGGCGGTTACTTGTGGCACGGGGGCCAGTGATGTGGCTGCAGACGAGCGCCAGCCAGCAGGTTGTCGAGGCATCTCGGCCGAGCGATGTCCCCACGCGGGGGCCAGAGCGGAAAGGTAGACCCTTCGCCCGGAGTGAGACGTTGCACCATTCATGCCAGCAGCGGGGGGCGGAGTATAGGCTCATGACAAAGTCCATGACCCCAGCTTTGACCCCAGCTTTGCATCCTGGTTGCTGAGCGAGGCACGTGGTCAGCTGGGCCTGGGAGAGTTCTCTAATACAGCCCGGAGACTGATGTAGCTCTAGGGAGTCACAGGGATAGTGGAGGGAGGGGGAAAGTGGGGGGACCCTCCTTGTGTTCAAGCCGAGTCAGAGCAGAGTGGATTTCCTCGGTTCTTTCCTCGGCGGGGGAGGACAAAGCATGGGATGGGGGTGGGATGGGGTAGGGGATTAAGAAGAAGGGATCAAGGGGCGAACACCCCATGTTAGAGAGAGCCTAAGGGTGTGGCATTGTGGGAGAGACATATGTGGTTTCCCCTTCTTGGAGCAGAGAGGACACTGGGAGAGGAGTCAGCAGCTCTAGGTCCTGCCTTGTCTAGTTGGGTGACGTTTGACTTTTGTAGACCCAGGCATGAACTTCTATAAACTCGGGCAGGTTCGGGTAAGGAGCCACCTACCGGATCAGGTGGATATGCACACGCGCACCCATATCCATCCTTCGCCCCACAGCTTAGGCCCACCTGCCTGTGTCCCAGGTCCTCTGGGGTGCCTGGCAAAGCCTGTCTCCACGCAGTCCCGCGGAACGGCAGGCTTCATTCCGGACACAATGAAGCCAGAGGGTTAAGTTGTTCCACAACATTTGTTTTCCAGGTGAATGCTGCAGAGGCCTAGGCTTCCGGGAGGGTCTTTGGGGGTGTCGTGGGCCCTCGGAGGGCAGGGGTGGGAAAAAAAACTTTCTGAGTCCCAACCTTCAACTCAAGCCGTTGACCAGCCCAACTGATTTCATCTATTTCGTATGTTGCTGGTTGTGCTGCTTTAAAAAATCCCCAAATTTGAAAGCATCTTTGGGGCCCGAAGGGTGTCCCCTGAGGCTGCAGCAGGCAGTGTGATGACAGGAGGCCATCGTGGAACCGTGACCCTTGGCCAAGTACAGTTAGATAGGGTCTCTGCTCCCAGCTTTCCCCAAAGGGGGCCTGACCGCCCCCCCCCCCCCAACCGGGGGCTTCTCCTTTGGGTTCCTCTTAAGCGGAAGCAGAGGAACATCCGTGTCAGGACCAGGAGGCTTCACCTCCTCCTCTCTTGGGGGTCCCCGCGGCCTGCAGCAGCCACTGCCCTCCCTCCCCCCCACTCTCCACCCCGCCCTGGCCTACCTGGTGCTCTGCTTTCTGCTGTCACCTCCTTTCCTAAGCCCCAGCCCGTGAGTGCTTTTGCAGGGGCCAGAACAACAGTGTGCTCCCCAGGCGGGTGGGTTGAGAATGTTCGGGCTAAACTTGAGGTAATTAGCATTGTTAATGCTCGTTCTGTGATATCACAGCTGTGAGCCTCATTAAAGTGCTCTCCTGGGGGAGGCGAGCCGAGATTCAGGTGTCAGCTCCGCTCTGCACAGCGCCCGCCTGCCATCGCCAAGCCTCATGCGGGGGCCCCCCCACCTCCCTCTCTGCTGGCATCTGGGCCCCCCCCCCCCCCTCAGCTGGGTCTGGCTCCTCCCGCCTCTCCCTGTGGAAAGCTTCTCCCTTCCCCCCAAGGGAAGGAAGGGGAGCATCAGGGAGCGGGGGACCGCTGCTGTCCTCTCAGCTTTGAAAGCAAGGGTGCTCCCCTGGCAGGTGGCAGGGAACCGAGCCGGTCCTCCCTGCACTGGGCACTGGGGCTTTTTATCCAGGGCTGTTCCTTCCTCCTCTTTCCACCTTCGCAGAGAAAACCTAGAGTCTGGCGCCCGCCCCTCCCCTCCTGTCGAGGCCCCTCCTCAGAAAGAAACCCCAGTCCCTCCGGTTTTAATTTCTGAGATTCCTGATGGCTGGGAAGGGAGGCAGGGGACAGACTATTTGCCAAACAGAGAAATATGAAACGCTCTTCCACCCCCTTGAAACCTTGAGGAAAATAACGCTAGACTCACCAGGGACTAAACACAGGCTCAACCCCAAACAGAGGCAAAACACAACTCCAGAGAGCCTCCCTGGGCGTCTCGGGGTGCTGAGGAGGGCCGGGCGGTCGCTCCTTTCTGCTCCCCTTCCTCCCCTGGGTCCTCTGTGTCCGCAGAGGGGCTCGGAGGGGTCATCTAAGACATTTTTAATGAGCATAACTTTACCATCTCTTAGGAGCTATAGGCTTGAAGGATACAGAGTTCCATAGCAACGTTAGGACCTCTCAGTGGGAGCAAGGGGTCAGCTGAGGGGACTAACACGTACACAAGTGACTTGAATTCAGGATGAGGTGACAGGTATGGTCCTGAATGTATACTGTGGGGGAGAACATACTCAGAAGAGCTAGGCTCCTTGGAGCAGAACACCCAGGGATGCGTGGGACTTCCACAGCAGGGATGTGCAATTCGGGAGCGGCTTTCCAAGCAGCGAGGGAAATGAGAGCAAAGGCCTCCTTTAATCTAGGGACGCTGGGCTGGCCTGGGACCGCTGTCTTAGGCACTGGGATCCAGACTGCCTCCCAGATCTGGGGTAAACTCTTCCACAGGGCCCTACTTACCATCATGGCTGCACAGAGGACCTCTTCTGAAGCTGAGAGCTGGTGCTGGAGGCTCTCAGAGTTCTTAACCTGTAGGAGATGAGCCTGAGGTTTTTCGGCAACTGTCCTGCCATTTTGTTTGACGTGCGGGCTTGGATCCTTGCAACCCTCACTCCTTCTCCGCACGCTTTGCACATCCTCTCATAGGACAGCTCCTTAAGCCGTTCTCAGCCCTTGGGCCTCAGTCTGGCTCCTTTTTAGGGTGGTTTTCACAATCTTCATTTCACACAACTACTCAGAACTTCTCCAACCCTCCATTCTGTCTTTTGTCAATGTGTCTGAGTTGTGTCCTGTCTAGAAGGCCACCATCCACGCTCCATGCTCCCCCCTCTTGTGCTTCTATTCCCTCCACGTACAGCTTTAAGGCTCAACTCAGCCCTCTCTCCTCATGGAAACTTTTCTGACTTGCCCAAGGAGGAGCTGCTATGGAGACCCCATTATGTTTGGTACATGTCTCTTTCATAGTACCTGGCACTCCCTGCTCCGTTTGCCAGCTTTCGTGCTGGCCTCCCTCATGAGACTGAGCTCTTGGAGGGCATAGACTATGCCTTGTTCACTGTTGGATCCCAGCTTCCCTGTACATGTTTAATAATCAGATGGATGGATGGATGATGGTTGGATAGATGGATGGATGCGTTATATGAGTGAGTGAGTGAGTGGTTGAATGAATGAATGAATGAATGAACAAATTAGAGGAAACAGGTGGGACGTAGAGCACAGTCTGCCTTACAGAAATAGGTCTTCCCCCCGCCGCCGGGGCAAGGCCCTGGCCAAATCAGCAGCAGGTCCTACACTGTGGGTCCTGGCCCCTGTGGGGGAGGTGGCTCTGTTAGGTGGGAAGGACTGGGTGGCCAGGCCTTTACCCATCCATCTGTCTCTGCTGGATTACTACAGCCCACTTAAAATCTGAATCCTTCAGGTACCATTGCCTTAGTAACAGGATCTCTATGAAGTGGGCCACCCTGTGTTCTTAAACGAAATCCACTCTGCACTTAAAGAAATAGTAAATTATGAAAATGATTTCCACGCCTCTCTGGGGCACAAAGGCCCGCATTCTCCTCAAAGACCTCATAAAGGACCCTGAAAAAAATACAGTATTAGATGAGTCCCTAAACAGACAACCAGAGGCTAAAGCCCTTTGTAAAGAGCACCTAAAAGTACAGGGTTTAAAATTGGTGGTTTATAACTATGTGTTGATTTTAAAGGGCTAGGTAAGAATCTAGGCCCATCTTCTTCCAGCCAGGATCTAACTTTGGAGGGGATGAAATGAAGCCTCTGGGGTGATCTTTTAGATGTGCTTTTGTTGTGCCATAAAATCATTAGCTTTCCTCTAGTTACGCCATTTAAAGAATATACATCGTACTCCTGTATGCTTTTCATTATGTCTTGCGGCCAAAATTATTGCCCGTGGGAATACAGTTTCAATAATGGAAGACAGTTAGAAAATACATTTCAATTATAAATGTCACCGGACTCTCACACTCAGGGACCTATTTGTTGACTGGAAGAAAAAGCCCCGGGAAAACTCATCCCGGTCTCAGTGCACGCTGTGAGGCTGCTGGTGGAGGGGGCTTTGGGGCCCTGAGAAGGCTTGGGGGGAGGACTAGAGCTGCCCTTCATGGTGACTGTTGGTCAGCATGCTACATGACCTCCAGGAGCCTCAGCTGCCTCATCTGTAACACAAGGAAAAGGGGACCCATTTTGCAGAGTAGCTGTGAAGATTCAAGGCAGTCACATGAGTATAGTCCCGGCACATACGGTTGGTTCTCCCTCGGTCTCCTCTTACCACCCTCTCTCACACCATTTAATGGCAGATGTGACAATAGCTTCGATCTAGAAGAAAGGGTGAGTGAGATCCTGCCCTCAAGACAGGATGAGTTCCCTTGAGACCTTCAGGCACCGTAGGGCCAAGGAAAGTATAGCAGTTGGCAATCAGAGAGATGTGGCTTTGCCTCTTCGTCTCTCAATAGAGATAATTACATCTGCCTTATATCTTGCCTCTGTAGGAAGATTGAGACAACTCAGGTAAAGCTCTTGGCCCTGTACCTGGCACATGATAGGTGTCCGCTAAATAGTTGTATGGCCTTATGTTGTTGAGTTCATCCTCAGAAACGAGGGGAACAGGGGGCGCCTGGGTGACTCAGTCAGTTGAGTGACTCTTGGTTTCAGCTCAGGTCATGATCTCATGGTTGTGAGTTTGAGCCCTGTGTTGGGCCCTGCACTGAGCATGAAGCCTGCTTCGGATTCTCTCTCTCTCTCTCTCTCTCTCTCACACACACACACACACACTCTCTCTCTCTCTCTCTCTCTCTCTCCATCCCTCTCCCCAGCTCCTGCTCTCTCTCAAATAATAAATAAATAAATAAAAAAGAAATGAGGGGAACATGGCAAAGGTCACAATAGCTGTCAGATAATGAGAGTTCAGCGGGGAAAGCACTTCCAACTGGAGAGAAAGCTAGGAAGGCTTCAGAGAGGAGGTGGCATTTTGGCTAATTTAGACATTAGGTGATGGCAGGAGCTGGGAGAGAGAGACAATTCCAGGCACATGTGTGGAGGCCAGAAAATGTGGCTAGTAGTTCAGACTGGCCAGTGTGGACAGGAGTTTCAGGAGCTGAGGCAGAAATGCCTGGGGCCGGGGTCTGACCTGGAAAGCCTTCAGTGAGGGGACAGAGTTGGGAACTTCCCGGGGAGAGCTGCGAAAGGTTCCTGAGTAGGGGAGGTGTTGTGAACTGTGCTGAGCAGGCTGGATCTGAGGACCAGGGCCCTGTCGCGTAGGGCCTGCCGATAATTTCAGGAGGACAGACTGGCTGGGCCAAGGCCAGGTGCCAAGGGTGTGTGGGCAGGTGCACTACAGACTGCAGCTCCCAGGCCAGGGGCTTTGGCTGAGAAGGGGGACTGGAGGCTGCAACCTCTTTGCTGTCTACCCTGCCCACTGAGGGACGTACTTCCCTCTTCACTTCCTTCCCAGGGGAGGGGGTAGGGTGTGTGCTGGGGCCCAACCCTCCTGTGACTCGTCTGGCATTTCCAGTCCAGGGCATGAAGGGGGGTGCAGCTAGCATGAAGTGGAGAGGCTGGGCCCAGGGGCCTAGACTAGAACTCGAGCAGAGACAAGACCCCTGGAGAGCCTTTCTCTAGTCCATGGGCGGGCTTCCACCTGGTCCGTAAAATTTTATGTGGTGTGTGTGTATGTGTGTGTGTGTGTGCGTGCGCCTGGCTCTCTTCAGATTCTCAGAGGGATCTGTGACATCCCCAAAGTTGAAACACCTCCTTGTCAGTATAATCCCTTCATTTTCCAAACGAAGAAACTAAGGTCTGGAGAGGTAGAATGACTCACTGAGCCCCACAACTAGTTAACCCCCATCCAGAGCAAACTACCTTTTCTTCTGAAAAGGATGTCTTGTCAGGAGAGCAGGGGTGCTGGGAGCTGGCCCAGGACTGGAAACAGAGAGGAGAGAGGGACTGGGGGAGGGGAGGAAAGGAAAGCCCAGAATTGCCCAGGGATTAACCATCTGTGTGTTCTGTAGGGGCTGGTCCCCCCAGGATACCTGATCCCCTTCTCCAGGTATTGTTCAAGTACTTTCCCAGGGATGGACTGGGCTGGGCTGGCAAGTGGGGTGGGGCAGAAGGGGGAAGGAAGAGGGAGAGATAGCAGGGAAAGAGAGAGAGAGAGAGAGAGAGAGTGCAGGGGTAAGCCTCGGGACCTAGAATACAAGGTGGGCCAGCCCTCCTTGGCTGCCCTCAGAGGGGAGTCCGCTAGGCATAGGTAGTCCTCCCAAGGCCTTGGGGCCCAGATGGATGTGGAGGGAGGCTGAGAGCCTCCAGCAGGATTTTCCTCAGGACAGATCCACAAATACGAACTTGAGGGCTGAGTGTCTGTTAACCCACAGGTTTGTGGCTGCCCTTGGGTCTTTCCAATAGTTTAAAATCCTTTTTCATGGGGCACTTGGGTGGCTCAGTCAGTTAAGCTTCTGACTCTTGGTTTTGGCTCAGGTCATGATCTCATGGCTCATGGATTCGAGCCCAGCATTGGGTTTAGGCCTGTCAGTATGGAGCCTTCTTGGGATTCTGTCTGTCTGTCTGTCTGTCTCTGTCCCTCCCCCCGCTCTCTCTCAAGATAAGTAAATAAAGGAAACTGAAAAAAAAATTGTTTTTCGTTCCCCCCAGCCCCGCCTTACCTACTCCTCAGCAGCCATTCCTGGCTTTGAAATCATAGACCTGGCAGCAGGAAGGGACCTTAGGGACCAGTGAGCCTCGTGGTTTTCAAAATGTACCGTGATGAGCCTCAGGGTCTCTACAAGATGAACAGGTGGGGGAAAGGCTGACGGACACCCCCTCCCCTCCCAGAGCTGTGGCAACCAGGCCGCACAGCTTGACTGCTTGGCAGTCCATCTAAGATGTCGCTGTGGAAGGAGTTCTTTGGCTAAAGGCATGACTCTAGGCTTCCTGCCTCACCTTCAAATGTATAGAAGGAGAAACTGAGGCTGAGACTTGCTTGGGGTGATAGGGAGTCCAGTGGCTGAGCTGGGTTTCAGGTCAGGCTTCCCAACCCCCAGGCCAATTGCCTAGTCTCTTCTTTCTCCCCGGGCTCAGTGAGGAAAGGGAAGGCCTTGCAGAGAGGGATGGGCGGTGCCGAGGCCAGGGAAAGGGAGATGTGGGAGCCCCAGAAAGGTGCAGCTCTTCAAAGCATGGGGAAGTCCTCCCCACGGCCCTCCTGCTAAAATCCTGGATCTTGGGCCTGGCCTTCCGTTCCTGCCCAGCAGGGAAACAGCTGCCGGGTGGGGTGAGGGGCGGCCCGGGCGAGGGAGACCCCGGTTTCACACTCTGGGGGCTTAAGCTCTTTGCCCCTCCAGCACAGGGGTGTTGGGATGACTCTGTGTCAGCTGGGTGGGCGACTCTGGCGAGCCCGTCTCTCTCTTTCTTCCAAGGCTGAGTAGACAGCTGGAAGCAGGCCCCAGCCGCTGAGCGGAGCGCTCCAAGCAGAGGTGGCTTCTGGACAGCTGTGGAAGGTCTCATTTGCATACATGCAAATGAGGGCCTGGCTCCTCTCTTTCCCAGCATCATCCAGGCAGACCCAGGTGCTGTTGGAAGAGTCCCAGATCCCGGAACAAAATTAGCCTCTTGAATGGGTTTTTGGGTCTCTCGGTGTGAGATTTCCTTTGAACTCCTTCCCAAACCCTGGGAACCTTCCCAGTCCCCAAGTCTACCTCCCTTCCAGTCATATTAGCTCCTCAAACCCTAGGAGTTAGAGCAGAAGGCAAAGATTTGGAGGCAGCCAGGGGCAGAGGGCAGGGTTCCACCCAAGCAGCCAAGAGGCTCTAGGCGCTTGTCCTGTCTCTGCTACTGTTTCAGTGTTACCCGGGGTGAACCACCTAACCTCTCGGAACCACAGTGTCCCCAGTGGGTAAACAAAGACAGGGGCTGAAGGTCCCTTCTAGCTCCAACAGTCTGCCAATGTTTGTGAACACCTGTGCATTAAAACTCTGTGTTTGTAAATAACAGCTATCAATTCAAGGTCACTAAATTGAAACAGGGGGATGAGGACACAAGGGTGTCTCAAAAGGGCAACAGGGTGGGTTCAGAAGGGGAGGGTGGAGAGCTGTCTGGCCCCTCCATCTCTTCTTTCAGCTCCTTTCTGGGCAACTGCTTTAATCCTCTCTCTCTTAAGACGTATTTCTCTGTTCTTCTGTGCACACAGTAAAATACGAACGTCCTACGACACCAAGTCCAGGGACAGTGACCCACAGAGACTGAGACAAATGTCTCACAGGGGTCTGGTTTCAGATTTCTGGTAGAGAACACCTATTTGGCTTGGCTTGAGTCAGGTGATCACCGCTGGTCCAATCAGCCATGGTCAGGAGGTCAGGGGCAGAGAAAAGAAACATGGCTGCCCGAAGCCCATAGTGTGACACCAGGGGAAGGTTTCCAGGTCCTGGGAAGACACCCAAGGAGGGTCTGCTACATCCTACATAGTGTAAGGTGCTGCATTATGGTGCGGGCTACAGAGCCTTTACAATGAGATTGACACTGGGCTAACATATTTTGTACAAGATTCAACAAACCAATGAATTAGATGCTACTATTAACACATCTAATCCTTATAACTCTCCCTCGAGGTGGGTTCCATTATTCTACCCACTTTATAGATGGGGAACCCGAGGGATGGTGAGGTGAAGGGACCTGTCTAAGGTCAAGCAGCTGATACCCATCTGAGCTGAGATTCTTATCTGAGTCTCACTGAGCATCAGATTTATCTTCTCTAAAGTAGTAACTTCTATTTAGTAGGACTCTTGTGAAGAATAAGTGATGGACGGCGTGGCAAGTGTTTAGCAGAGTGCTTGGCATGTAGTAACCACTTATTTAGGATGAAGTGGCCCTTTGGTCTATACTTGAAGCCCTTTAGGAACTGGAAATGCAGTATCTTCCTTCAATAGAAGGCAGTTTTCCTAGGCACTCCTGACTATTGAAAGGGTCTTATTTCCTGAACTTTTAGACGGGACTGAAATTGGACTCTCAGTAACTTCTAGCCACTGGTCCTAACCCTACTAGTTAGCGGCTGCAGTAGGCAGAATCTTGGCACCTGAAAGATGTCCACGTCCTTGTCCTCAGCATATGTTATGTTGCCTGACAAGGGGGCATTAAAGTTGCAGACGGAATCAAGGGTGCTAATCAGCTGACCTTAAAATAGGGAGATTCATCTGGATTATACAGATGGGTCCAACATAATCACAAGGGTCCTTTAAGATAGAGGAAGGAGACAGAAGAGTCAGCTTCAGAGTCAGGTGATGTGACAAGGTCTAGACCCACCATTGTTGGCTTTGAGGATGGAGGAAGGGGCCTTGAGTCAAGGAATATGACAGCCTCTAGAAACCGGAAAAGGCAAGACAGCAGATCCTCTCCTAGGCGCTATGTTTGTGATAGCAATGATTAAAAAAAAAAAACAAAAAAACACCTAATACAGAGCCATTCCAAGCAAATCAGATGCTTCAAACCAGTACTCGTTTCCTTTGAGTGTCTTCTCCAGACTGTATAACCCCGGTTCCTTTGAGTGTTCCTCACACGCACGCTTTAAAGAGTGCAAACCATATAAGAACTAAGAAGAGACCCTTATATTTAGCATTATTGGCTCATTGGTGACTTTCCATAGTGGTAAACAACCCACGCGGCACAGAATGGATGAAGTGTATGCTGCAAGGGTTTGCAGTGATGGCCGTGGTCATGGGGAAGAGTAAATGCGGGCATAATTTATCACGTCTCAACCCTTCTCAACACCCTGCTAAATATCAGAGTAACCTTTAAAGAAGGCAGAGACCATCAATTAAATAAACAGATGCCTTGATGGAGAATAGAAGTGTAAACACAGGCACCATTTCATAATTTACTGATGGCAAATCAGCCTTGTTCGCTAGGTAGGCTGTTCTCCATCTGCACAAAAGAAAAAGGAGGAAATCCATCAGAACAGGGTGAGGACCTTCATGAAGCCTGCTAGACAACAAAACAGATTACAGAAAAAGGTTTGACGTCTTCTTCCTGGGGTTACGATTTGTTTTAAATGAGAAGTTGCCTATGAATTTGTCTGGAATGATTCAGGCAATGCCTTTGGAGATGCAGGAGGATGGTTCACACCACCTTTCAAGTCCAGCATCCAAAGGTTGTGATTTACGTCTGCACCTTCCCATTCATGATTAAACCATATACACAGGTTACTTAATATAGCTAGAAAAATACACTGAACCATAGTTCCAATGACCTGAGGATGTGTATGACATATTCAGCAAAACTGGGCCAGGGATTAATATTGCTAAGGTCAGTGTGGTCATTTTGGGCACACAGCGGGTAATCTTTCATGAAGGTTCACCACTCCTTGGTATCTTAGTTCATCTGTAATGGCCTGGCAGAGAGAGATGGTTATTAGCAAATAAAATGCACTTAGAGTCCCCCCATGAATCATTTATGGGCGATACCATGCTTAGCAAAGACCATGAAAATACGGCTGTTAAGGGCAACTCAGTCACTATTTCTGGATGGCTTTCAAGCATGACTACTGACCAGAGATACGGGCCTGGCCACACTGGAAAGATTTAAGCCTTCAGGTGGAAGAGGTATGGACCGAGGCGAGCTCAAGAGGGCAGCCAAGTCACCATGTGGTGATACCCATACTGTGAGGGCTTCCTCGCATGAGAAGGTACCCCTTGCCTTACTTCCCTTCATACTCCCACTACAGGCCAGAGGAGGAGAGGTCAGCTGAAGAGGCAATTAATTCAACGGAACTGAGGTTTGGGCAATTAACTTCTAAATACGCAAGCAGTTCAGGAGAAGGAGAAGGTGGTTCCCTCCTAGCACAGCTGTTGAAAGACCGTGTGATGTTATCACGGATTTTGGGTAACCAGCGAAAGTTTTTTAATCCCCACTCTGCCCACACTCAGAATAGCAGAGCTGTGATAGCCTAACGAGGGGGGGCCCCGGGAGCCGAAGAAGGAGAGAACTGGTGCTCTGTGGGTCAACTATAAATAGAACTTAAGATCTTTCTAGAAGGCTGGGGGAAGCAATCAGCTAACTAAAGAACTGTGCAAGGAGTTTGCCCAAGGGTGCAGTTTGACCTAGGCTTTTTGTTTCCTCTGCAGTCGATAAGTGAGGGGAAATGTCTTTGCTTCTTGCAGGTGTGTCTGAATCATAGCAGACCTCCTGCTGGAGACGTGGCGTGCTAGAGAGGAAATGCAGGCTTTCACACGGGGCAGGAGGACCTTGCTCTGAATCTTCGCTCCACTCTGTTTGAGTGGGTGGATCGTAAATAAGTCATTTACCTGCTCTGGGCTCCTCTGTAAAGTAAGGGTCAAAATACTCACCTTACAAAATCCTACCCTGTTAGGAGGATTAATAGATGGTTAACAAACATGCACAATTTTCTAGGGCTGCAGGGAGATAAACTACTGGCCCGGGCAGTTAGAAGATTTTGGTTCTTGGGCCACGTGGGTGGCTTAGTCTGTTAAGTGTTGGACTTCGGCTCAGGTCATGATCTTTCCGTTTGTGAATTCGAACCCCTCATCGGGCTCTCTGCTCTCAGTGCAGAGCCCGCTTTGGATCCTCTGTCTCCCTCTCTCTCTGCCCCTCCCCTGCTCTCCCAAGAATAAATAAATATTTTTTTTTTTTTTGTAAAAAAGAAGGTTTTGGTTCCGGTTCCACCTTCACTACCAGCCCTTTCCCTTATAATAGAACAAGGGTGTGCACCAAGTGCCCCCTATCCTCTGTGTGACTCAGCTTCCCTGGCCCTTCTTCTGGAAGTTCTGGTTCAGACGAGGTAGGGTGGGCCTAGGAATTTGTTTCTGGTCACCAGAGAGGTTTGAGAAACGCTGGATTAGATTACTGTCTTCTGAACATCTCAGATCGTAAGGGTTATAGGGTGGAGGTAAAAATACAGACTTCCAGCACCTCTAGCAAAGAGAGCTAGACAGTTGCATTTTTATTTTTTTTTTTTTAATTTTTTTTTAATGTTTATTTACTTTTGAGACAGAGAGAGACAGAGCATGAACAGGGGAGGAGCAGAGAGAGAGAGGGAGACATAGAATCTGAAACAGGCTCCAGGCTCTGAGCTGTCAGCACAGAGCCTGACGCGGGGCTCGAACCCACGGACCGTGAGATCATGACCTGAGCTGAAGTCGGACGCTCAACTGACCAAGCCACCCAGGCACCCCGACAGTTGCATTTTTAAGCAGCACATCAGGTGATTCATATGAACAGGAATGTTTGGCCAAAGCTAATCGAAGTGATCTTTAGGGTCAAAGTCTATGACTGTCTGCTCTGAGCTGATGTTCAGCTAAGATGCACAGGTGTGGCCGTATCATGTATCAAAATAGGAAACTCTTCTACCCGGTTGGCAAACGGCTGCTTCCCGCACCTCTCTCTAGTATCCTGACCCAGGGCCCTCTTCCCTGAGGACCCCCTCCAACCTCTGCGCATTCCAGTCACTAAAGGGTTAACACCTGTTACACAAGGGGGTCACATTGCCCTGGACCAGCATCTCTCCTGACTGATGGGGAGGAGGTATGGGTGGGTGGGGGGGGGGGGGTGGGTGGGTACCTGGGCCACAACAGGTGTAAAATAATTTCAATGTTACTCCTGCTTACTCCCATTAAAGCAGCAATCAAATCCCAGGCAGCAAAACATTGTGGCAGGAGGCAGAAACCAAGAACAACTTACGAATCTCCTTTCTCCAGCTTTGATTTGGTCTTAGTAGCTAGCTCTTTTTTTTTTTTTTTTTTTTTTTTTTTTTGGTGGTGGTACAACTTATACCTTTGGAATGTCTGTTAGACTCTCGATTGCAAGGAGCGCCCTCCCCCACCCCCCCACCTCAGCTCACCTCAATATGGCAGAAGATCATTTCCTGGCAATGATGCCGCCACCGGGGATCACAGCCTCTACGAGGTCCCCATTGCCATCCGCTGCCCTCTGTTCAACTCTGCCCAGGTCTTGGGGACTGGAATGTCAGCAAGCCACTCACTGCAGTCACAGCCTGGAGGTTCAGCACAGCACATACACCCTGCCCCGCTGCCAGGGCTTCTTGGATGTTAACTCTGGGTAAAAATGTTAACGCAAATCCTTTTAGAACTTTCTTTAAAAAAAAAAAAAAAAAAAAAAAGTCTCTGGCATAAAAACGCTTGTATTCTGTCAAGGTATTTATTGTGAAGGTACCTGGAACGCACAGTGGCAGGAGGCAGCGTAACTTTACAAGTTAAAAGAACAGACTCCAAAATCAGGCTGTTGGGCTCGAATCCAGCACTCACGACCTGGAGCAAACTGTTCTTAGCCTTTCTCAGCCTTTGTTTCCTCATCTGTAAAATTTGAGGATGAGAGGACTGGATTAATCTCATAGGCGCTTTGTGAGAGCTAAGTGAGATTTTGCAAGCAAAGCATGGAGAACAGTGTCTGGCATATAGAAAGAGCTCAGTAATAAACATTTCCTGAAGGCAAACTTTTCCTATAAAGAGCAAGATTGAAAATATTCCAGGCTTTATGGGTTATGTGGTCTCTGTTACAGCTACTCAACTTCGTCGCTGTGGTGTGAAAGCAGCCATGGATGATATTGTTAAGGAATGGGCGTGGCTGCGTTGCAATAAAACTTTATTTACAATAGCAAGTGGCAGGCTGGATTTGACCCACGGGCCATACTTTGTTGACGCTTGTGTTAAAGGAAGACAGGTATCTTATGGGAAGGCAAAACGACTAAATCACCAGGCTTCCTGGATATTAGAATAGTTCAGGAACTGGAAGGCTCTCTAGTTCCTGTGAGTCCCTTTAAAACTGTGTGAGCCAGTTTCTTATAATAAATCTCTCTCCCTCTCTCTCTCCATACATATATATATGATCTCCCATTGGTCTGTCTCTCTGGGGAATAAATCTCTCTCTCTCTCTCTCTCTCTCTCTCTCTCTCTCCATACATATATATAATCTCCCATTGGTTCTGTCTCTCTGGGGAACCCTGACTGATACAAGATCCTTTCCTGGGTCTGTGGCCATATATAGGCTGGAGGCCTTGGGTCAGTCGGCACAGTGGTTGGGGATGAGGCATCAGGTGTCTAGGATCTGCTTCTCTTAGCAAAGGGCTATGGGAGGGAGTCCCTTGAAAGCACCTGAATTCTGGGGTTTGGCTCACCTAGCCCACTGTCTTCCTGTACTGGTTTTCTGGCATCATTCATAGAACTATCAGCCAAGCATCCCGTAGCTCCTGGCATTGTATTGTCCGTTAAAGCCACAACCTAAATATGTAACAATATAGAGAGGCAGCCTGGTGCGGTGGAAGGCAGGTGGGCCCTACAAACAGACAATGACCAAGAGCAACTCACGTAACTTCTACGAGTCCCAGTGTCTCCTCTGCAAAATAGGGATAATGGTGTTTTCTCGTGTGACGGTGGCAAAAATGAAATAAGATGACCTGTATTAAAGTTACTGGTACATGTGAAGTGCTCACCAAGACATTAGTTTCCTTCTCTCCTTCTCCCCTCCCCACCCCTGTCCTGAATCCTAATTCCATCCGTGGTTATTTCCTTTTGGTGCTGCTGGTAGAGTTGGTAGAACTTTCTGGACCTCCTGTTTTGGTACTGCAGAATATCCAGGTCCCGAAAACAGTAATGGCGACCTTACCCCTTCTGTTGCAGGGTGTCTCGTATTCGCAATGCTCCCTTGCTTTCCTTAAGATTGCCTCTTTCGTCCCTTGGAATATTTGCACTAGTCAGCCTATGGCTCTATCTAAAGGACTGGAACTGTGGGGAGAGAGCGCTCTTTGGTTTTGGAGAGCCGTGGATTCCGTGGCAGAGGGCATGATGTGGATTTGGAGCAATGAGAACCCCTGACAAGGAAATAGAAGGCAAAGTTATTTTCATTTCCCTTGTCTTTTTCAAAGGTATTCGTGGAGTATAAAGCTCTTCCTTCTCACTGGATGGAAATTCATGCTGTTCCACGTCTTTTCAGCTCCTTCTTAGACAATAAAAGTCCTGCAGTCACGCTAAGTCACCAGACACGGTCTCAACCCAGAAATCAGAATGCCCAGGCTCTTGCAATACCAACTGTACAACTCATCAGCATGGCTACTGCAGGCAGGAAGCCTGTGGTTGGTGAAGGGATGACGACAGCAGGCTTCTTTTTTCTCTCCCAGTTCCTTCTCCCGGGCAGCCATTCTCCTCCAGCTCATTACAACACTTCTCACACTCATAGGAACTGGAGATCATTTCAGCTTTTCCTTACTGAGGATTGTTAACCCCTCAAGGAGGCCTTCTTGGACAGGGGCCAACCTGACCACGCCTGTTCTCTCTTGCATCATTGGCTTGCAACCGGTCTAAGGGAAGCACTCAGGTGTCCCTGCCCAGGCGTACCATGGGATGTGTAGGTCAGTCTCTAGGACGCAGAAATATCTGCTTCCATCCCTGTTGGGAGAAGCCCAGCCAGCCCATCTCTCCCTGCCTTTTAGATTTCCAGTCTGGAATCCAACATGGATCCACTTCCAGTGCCAGGGGACATGACCCAAGATTTCTGAAGCCCCTTTCATGAGATTTGAGAAGAGAAATAGGTACCTCCGATCCGATCCTCCCTCTTGGAAGGGTTGAGGCTTACAGCACATCGGTATATATATATATATATATATATATATATATATATATTTTTTTTTTTCCCCCAAAGAAATCTTCTCTACAAATCCTTTCCCTTAATCTCTAAGAGCCAGACCATGTCATACCCTCACTGTGAGTGTCAGTGAGAAGTTCAAGTTTGGTAACAAGTTTTAGGATCTTACCTTGAAAATTTACATCTTCTTCCGGGCATCACATTAGAATGCCATGTCTACTGTGTCGTGGGGCCTCAGGGCAAACTTTCCATTTAACATCTTGTTATATTTACTTTGGTCGCCATGCAATTGCAGGCAGAGATGGGGCGGCCAAGGAACTTCCAATGCTTGAAATGCAGATCACCACGCGTCCATGTCGACGCCGTGCGTTTCTTGTTGTCTTGTTGTTGACAGTCACTTGGGAATGAGTAAATGTGGCTGGAATCACCGGAGAGTCTTGTGGATGCACTTGGCCGGAGAATGCACGGTGTACTTCTCAGCCTTCCCTTGGAGAGCATTTTCAGAGAGACCTCAGGGTGCTCTATACTTCTTTTCCTTCTTATCGGCTTCTTCGCTTCTCCACAGGAAGACTGATTAAGCTTAGCTCCCCTGGAGTCAGGTGTGGTTGGGTGGTCAAGAATCCCCGGTGTTTGTTGCTTTCCATCCTTGTCTCAGAGGACTCTTACCTCCTGGGGCTGGGGAAGAGCAGGGGAACTGGCTTCCCAGGGCCTCTGTTGGTTCTCTCTGGCAGAAGGGGAAGTGGGCATTGGGAGGGGAAGCAGGCAGGGAAAGGAGAGGCTGCCATTGTGGATTCCACCAAGGATTTCCAAGGTGGGGCTGGCCTAGAAAGCATACCCACCCCTTCGGCCTAGATGTACCCATTCACTATACCTCCGGGAACGTTTTCCCTACGTTTGACATGTGGCTGTTTCTTCTCTTCTGCAAACTGGTCTGCCTCATGGCAAGATCAGAGTGGGCCAGCACCCTCCACTTCCTGCACCCACACAGCCTCCCCTGCAGGTCACTGGGTGCAGTGGGCACCATGTAAATGCTGAGCTGCTAAAGTCCAATGGCTCAATTAGAAGCAGAAACGAGAGAACCTCATTTACATTTAGTTCTGTTAATGCCACAAGTGCTCATTGAGGGCTTTCTAGGTGTCATCACCACACAGAGGCATTACGTAATTATTTTGGTCTGAAGCCAATGGAAAGATGAAATTGAGTTCTCTAGCCAAACCTGGTTTAACATGCTTACTATGAAAAAAGGAGATTGGGGAAAAAAAGGAAAGATAAGATGAAAAAAGAATCACCCATAATCCTACCATCCCGATAATTACTGTCAATATTTTCTTAAATCTATTTTCATGCATATTGTTGTAAATAATTGAATTTATTTTTATGTTCAATTTTGTTTCCTCCGCTTCATTTCCACTATCTTGTAAAACTGGTTTCTAAACATTGTTTTGATTTTTGATATAGCATTGTTTTGTTTATAAAATAATGGGTGCTCATTATAGGAAATTTGGAAAAGTGGAAGGGTATCAAGAAGAGACTAAATAGCACAAAACAGCTTCCACCCAGACATAGGTACTATATTTCCTTCAAGTCTTTTTTTTCTATGAATTTATTTGTGTGTTTTAGAATATTGGCAACTGTATGCTGTTTACAGTTCTTTTGAGTGTTTTTTTGGGGGGGGTCCCTGGGTGGCTCGGTCAGACTCAGTGTCCACCTTTGGCTCAGGTCATGATCTCATGGTTCGTGAGTTCGAGCCCTGCATCGGACTCTCTGCTGTCCGCGCAGAGCCCGCTTCGGATCCTCTGTACCTCTCCCTCACGGCCTCTCCCCTGCTTGTGCTCTCTCTCTCTGTCTCTCAAAAATAAAGAAACATTAAGAATATTTATGAAGTAATATGTGCCCATGATCAAATAAGAATGGTAAGTATAGGAGTTTAGGATAAAGGGCAGCTCCGTTGTCTACCTCCTCCCACCCCTAGTCCTGATCTTCAGAGGCAGCTGCTTTTAGCCCTTCTGGTATTTTCTTCTGGTGGTTATGTCAGTCTGCATCTCTAGTTGCCACGGGTCCACCACTATTTCCTGCTTATCAGTGTTAGACATTATCCCTTAGACTTCCTGTTCTCATGATGTGGCTTCTCTGTCCCCATCTCCTTCACGGTGATAATTCCCCTGCTGGTTACTTTTCGCTACATCTTTTTAATCTTGCTCTATCAACCTTACCCAGTTATTTTTGACTCTTCGTTTACTACGGGGAGGATAATAACCCTCCCCACCACCTGCCCTTTCTCAGGTTCCCTCCCCGTATTCCATGGATCAACTTCAGTCTCCAGTCCTTTGGCTTTTTCAGTGTCAGGATTTACATGGTGCTCTACATGTAACGATTAAGTTTTCCATCTTCCCCTGTAGGTTCTTCTGGAAAACTGAGAATCAGTAAACAGTGTTTGTGTCGCTGAGGCTGTGTCACTATGGTTCACCGCAGGCTCCACGGGGCATTTGCTGCTTGAATGGCTGTTTTGCCTAGGTTTCCCTCGTCTGTTTGCTTTATCTTTAGCAAATTCTCTATTTCACCCCAAATGTTCCATCCAACCAGGTAACCCAGGAAGTATGTTGTTTTCCAGAGGTCTTGTCTTGCTCTGATCTACACTGCCTGCCGCAAGCCTGCTGCACAGTCCCGGCGGAGAATCCCTCTCTTCCACATCTTTCTCATGGATGCCATGTTTTCCTTCATCTAGGTTTCTGTTTAGTTGCAGTCCATAAAGTAACTTCCAGAAGCTTGGTGTGAACCAGGTAAATTTTTTGAGCCCTTGAATATTCCACCGTAACCCTCCAGCGGTGTTTCTGTCAGGTATAGAATTTGAGATTCAGGGCAATTCACTCTGAGAACGTTGAAATTCACCCTTACTGCTTATGCAAAACCTCAGGCCATCCTGATTCCAATTCCCTTGCAGATGGCTTATTTTTTACACCCTGGAAAGTTTCAGGTTTTTATCTTCATCCCCAGGATTCTGAAATTTTCAATCATGTGCCAAACACAGGTCATTTTTCAGTTACTGTGCTGGGCATTTGAGGGTCCTTTTGTTCTGGAAGCTTACGTCCTTCAGCTCTGGAAAAATTTGTTGTGCTATGTCTTTGATAATTTCTTCTCTGGGTTTTCTGTGTTCTCCCTGGAACCCTAATGTTTGAATATGGAGTTTCTGGATTGAGTCTTGATTTCCTTATCTTTTCTGTCCTCTAAAATTTTGATTTACTTTCGGGGTGCCTGGGTGGCTCAGTCAATTAAACACCGACTTCAGTTCAGGTCTGATCTTGTGGTTCAAGCCCCACGTCAGGCTCTGTGCTGACAGATCAGAGCCTGGAGTCTGCTTCGGATTCTGTGTCTCCCCCTCTCTCTGCCCCTCCCCATTCATACACTGTCTTTTTCTCTCAAAAATAAATAATAGACATTAAAAGAACAATGAAAAAAAGTAAACATTAAAGAATGTTGATGTACTTGGAGAGTTCCTATAATTTGAGTCTTTTATATTGATACATCTGTGTGTGTGCATGTTTAAGAGTGGAACACACACGAGGTGCCTGGGTGGCTCAGTCGGGCTCAGGTCATGATCTCGCGGTTTGTGACTTTGAGACCCGCGTTGGGCTCTGTGCTGACAGCTCAGAGCCTGGAGCCTGCCTTGGATTCTGTGTCTCCCTCTCTCTCTGTCCCTCCCCTATTCGTACTCTCTCTCTCTCTCAAAAATAAATAAACATTAAAAAAAAAAAAAGAGGGGAACACACTGGTGTCTTATCAGGGGTGGTTTAAGGGGCACTTGACAGCTTTCTGTGCCAAAGCATGGCAGGGTATGGGAATAGACTGTCCCACCTACAGATAGTCAATGAATTCTTCTGCGGTCACTTCCTAGCCTCACCCCTGCCCTGATTTCACACTGACACTGCTGAGTGCCCAGGCTTCTTCCTTTTTGGTCGAATCACCCAGCGAATGTGCTCTAGGTTGGGGACTCATCACCCCACTGGGTCAGTTACCACCAGTCCATGCAATGTCCAGCTTGGCCACGTCTTTTGAAGTTGGGCCCCCTACTCGCTCTGTTTTTCTTTACCATCATTTAGTGGGATCTCAAAGAGAGCTGCATGTAGTTAATGTGCCGTTTTTTACTGGAATTCTCTATAACCTATTTTTAGGCAAAAAAGCTTTATCGAGATAAAATAAAATAACATACGCTCCTTTTAGGTGTACAGCTCACCAAGTTTGAACAAACCCATGACAGTCAAGATGTAGTGCGTTTCCATCTCCAGAAACTTCCTTTGTTCCCCTTCCCTGCCAATCCTGACACCCCCCTCCTTACCCAACCCCAAGGAACTTCTAGTTTTGCCTGTTGTGGGTTTTTATATACACAGAACACACAGCATATGCACTCTGGGTCTGGCTTCTTTTTCCTGGCATAACGTTTTCGAGTTTCTTCCAGCTTGTTGTATAAATCACTACTTTGTTCTTTTTATTGCCGAGCAATATTCTGGTATATAAAGGAGCCACGGTTTGTTTGTTTATTCGCCTGTCGGTGGGCATTTGGGTGGCTTTCCATTTTGATGAAGCGATGACGAGTCTTCACATTCAAGGGTTTTTTTGTGAACATACACTTTTATTTCTCTTGGTGAAATACCTAGGAGCGGGGTTGCTGGGTTATGCGGTAAGAGTGTGTTTCACCTTATGAGAAGCTGCCAAACTATTCTCTAGGGCGGTTGGACTATTTTAAACTCTCGCCAGCTGTAAATGAGGGTTCTATTTACTCCACGTCTTTGCAAAACTTAGTACTCCCCTTTGTGGTTGTAGACATGCTGATGGGTATGTAGTACAGTCTCACTGGTTTAACTGGGATTTCTCTGATGCCTACTGCCCCGGATCATCTGTTCATGTGCTTCTTGGTCATTTGCATGCTTTTCTGGGGTGGGGCGTCTTCAAATCTTTAGCCCCCTTTAATTGGGTGATGGTCTTATTTAGTTGGAAAGTGGTTTTACATTTTGGAGTCAGGTCTCGGGTCAGGTAGTCCCTCTATCTTTTTGAACCCTGGGCTTCCCCCTTTCATGTTGTATTATAAGAAGTTCTTTGTGTAATTCCTTTGAAAACATGATATTTTATTTTATTTTATTTTATTTATTTAAAAAAATTTTTTGTAACATTTATTTATTTTTGAGACAGAGAGAGACAGAGCATGAATGGGGGAGGGGCAGAGAGAGAGGGAGACACAGAATCGGAAGCAGGCTCCAGGCTCTGAGCCATCAGCCCAGAGCCCGACGCGGGGCTTGAACTCACGGACCGCGAGATCATGACCTGAGCTGAAGTCGGACGCTTAACTGACTGAGCCACCCAGATGCCCCGAAAACATGATATTTTAATCTTTCTTGCTATTCTGCTGCACACATGTACCATTATTTCTATAACAGGTTTTGGTGTTGTTCAACATTTTGCTTTACGATTGGTTTACCAACAGCCCAATGTATGTCCTCTAGCAGAAACCTGGTTTGTTCCTTAAGATAGATTCCTAGAAGCAAAGTAGCGAGGTCAAAGGTTAGAGCATATTAAGGGCTTTTGATATATACTGCCAGATTGCTTCCCAAAAAGTTGGTACTAATTTAAAGTGTCACCAGTAGAAGATAAGACCCCACCTTACACCACTGTTGCCAGCCCTGGGTATCCTTATTTGAAAAGAATTTGCGAAATTTTTTTAAAGTTTTAATGTTTATTTATTTTACAGAGAAAGAGAGACAGAGCATAAGCGGGGAGGGGCAGAGAAGGGGACACAGAATCCGAAGCAGGCTCCAGGCTCTGAGCTGTCAGCACAGAGCCCAACACGGGGCTTGAACTCACAGACTGCAAGATCATGACCTGAGCCGAAGTTGGACGCTAAACCAACTGAGCCACCCAGGCGCCCCCCCCCCCCATTTCTTTCTGTGACTAGGAAGGTGTGGGTGGGTGGGGTGGCTTTCAACACTGAGGGGATCCCAAAGAAGGAGGGACAAAAGCTAGCCTTCGGGGAGTTAAATTGTAACTTTGTTGCCTAATGGAGCACAGCAGTGATACGCAAGGTCACCAGACAGGGTCAAAATGGCTCCCAGGCCAGCAAGTTTTGATAGTAACCTCAACAAAAGAATTGCCAGGCCTAAATAATAAGTTTGTCTCTCAGGAGCGGGGTGCAATGCTCAGTAATCAAAACGAGTGTGAAAATGCCCCCGAGCCTGTGGGGGAAAAAGAAAGTCACACGAGTTGTAATCCTTAAATTTCACTGGATCTTGCCTCAATCTGGTCATGAAGAATAACCCCTGGAATATTTTGAACCCAGGAGTGCCTCACTCACTCTCCCAATAAGCACTCTAGTACAGAGGTGGGAGTCCTCAGGGGTGTCTCCCATGCTGGCCAACCATAGTCCTTGCCCAGTCCTTCTGGGAGTCCCAAGGGCATGTCCCCCACATACACTTCAAAAAAAATTTTTTTTAAATGTCTTTATTTATTTTGGGGAGACAGAGAGACAGAGTGCGAGCAGGGGAGGGGCAGAGAGAGCGGAGACACAGAATCTGAAGCAGGCTCCAGTCTCCGAGCTGTCAGCGCAGACCCTGGCATGGGGCTCGAACCCATGAACTGTGAGATCATGACCCTAGCCGAAGTCAGACGCTTAACCAACTGAGCCACCCAGGCGCCCCCCCCCACATACTCTTGACAACTCTTACGGGGGTCCCTGAGAAGCTCCATACATGAGCCCGCAAACAAGTCTTCCCCCCATATCTCTGGGAACTCCCAGGGGCCCACAGATAAAAGTGCCCCCAATATTATCAGGTCCCCAAATAGTGTCTCACACCTGCACCTCTACATGTTCTTCTGCCCAAATATTCCCAGGAACCCAGAGAGAGTTGCACCTGAGTTCACCAACAAGCCCCCCCCCCCCCCGCCCCCCACTTTTGCAGAGAAACCAATGCCCCAGCATGGGGCTCCTCTGGTTCTAGAGCTTCCCTCTGGTCATCTGACTGGGCACTTCCAGCTCTTGGTGGCTGATGATGTCCCCTCTCATTGAAGCCTTTGGGATGCCGTAGCTGCAGAATAATTTGGGGCAAACTGGGGTAGATATTATCTTCCTCCTCTGTTAGAGAGAGAGTGGCCAAGCAGCGCTGGCTGTGACTCAGTGCAAGGAGTCTCGAAGGTCAGAGAATGTGGAGATTGGAAGACCTTCCTGGCCAAAGAGCCACATGTCCAAAGGAACACTTAAGGAACGTAGGACTCATGCAGAAAGGCTGACACATAGAGTCCGGGGGAGAGGGTGAGGAGACATAAGGACAGAGGCATCAATGGGATCAGGTCACGAAGGGTCTGAAATTCTGTGATCTGAAATTTAGATTTCATCCTGGAGAGAATTCAGATTTCGTTTGGAAGATAGCTTCTGGAGCGTTTTAAACAGTAGAGTCAGTGGGCTCAGATTTGCGTCTTGGAAAAATGTGATAGCCGTGTGGCAACTGTGTGGAGTATAGACTAGAGGGGGCCAGGGAGAACAGGTTGAAGGCCTAGTCCAGATGAGAAATTTTGAGGCTTGAACTAGTGCAAGGTGGAAGGGGAGGATAGGATGGAGGGGGGAGAGGTATAAAAGTTAGACCACCTCCCCAACCCCTAGGACAGGTCTCATCTCTCGTGGGATGGCGGGAATGAAGCAAAGGGAAAAGAAGATGCTTTGATGCGTCACCCTGGATCCCTCAGGACTGAAGGACTTACACCGCCAGCCCCTAGGAGAATTGCCCTCAGCTGAAGACAGTTACCTTGTCCAAGATCATACCATCTTCATGGACATCCTACCATCAGTGACAGGTCCACGTCAGGGTACAAAATCTACATCCCAGGCCCTCGTCCCACCTTGAGACAACTCTGAGGGCCACACGAATTCAGAGCTCCCTCAGGGTCTGGCTGAAACCTTAGTTGACACTTCACTGCAGCTCGACGTCTTCTTTTTCCAATCCCGCTTTGCCTCCCTTCCTTTCCACAGGTGGGCACCCCAAGAGTGCTTTCTAGCACGTCTCCCTACGCCAATCTTCATCTAAGAGGCTGCTTTATGGGAAACCCAAACCTGCAGCCAATGACGTCCAACCCGTTGGCTTGTGAGCAGTGTGGATGGCCACATCATTCACCGATAGGTAGCATGAGGAAAGAGGAGGTGATTTGGGAGGGAGACCATGAGTCCACCTTTGGAAAAAACGGAGCTTGAACTTCCTGAGACTTCAGGGAGTGGGACTACATTTCAAAATCAACGTGTAGGCTGCAAGTGTAAATTTGGGAGTCGTTAGTGTTCTGGGGTTAGCCGAGCATCAATCTGTCTCACTTGGGCTTTCGCACTCGCTATTCCCTTGACGCCTGTGTGGTTGCTGGTTTCTTCTCATTCAGACAATGAGATGTCAGATGTCAGCTTTTCCAAGAGGACTCCTTAGTCACCCAGTCTGAAGTGGCACCCCCTTCTTTGTTACCACCTCACTCTAGTTTACCTTTTTTGCATATCTCTTAGTACTATCTGACATACTCTTATTTGTATCTCTGTCCTTCCCCCACTGGAATGTAAGTCTTTAAAATGGAGGGTCCTTACGGAAGTTGCTCACTATTCTGTCCCTAGCATCCAGAGCAGGGCCTGGCACATGGTAGACGTTCAATAAACATTGAATAATTGGCTGAATGAATCTGTTCTTTGTCTGCTGTGGACACTTACTAGATGGAACTTGCTAGACTGCACACCCTCAGGTATTGCATCAGCTGGAATTAAATCTGAAGTCCCCGCACTCTTTGTCTCCAAGTTTCTGGCATTCTCTGCAAGAAAGCCTTCCCGAAATATGGCCATTTATTCATGTGAATCCAGACCATCCTTTCCTTGGCCACCAGTTCATGTCACCTTTTGGATGATGATTCTTCCTCATTTTGTTTTCCCCTGCACCAGTGGCTTGATTGGTGGTGATTAGCAGACGGTGGTCCATTTATGTGAAACACCTGCTTCCCACCTGTGTCCCCCATGAGCAGTCAGCTTTGGACCCAGTGCAGGAAGCTGGTGGGTGTCCTTCATAGCTGAGTGGGCTTCCAGAATTTTCTCCAGGAGTCAGATCCAAACTGGCACCATATGGGTAACCATCTGTACGTCATTTTGCCAGCATCGCATCCAACACATCTGCCAGCTTGTGAAAGAGACCTGGAGAGGGCTGGGGGCACCAAGGAGGATTGACAGAAAAACTGGCCCAAGAAGAAGGCCGAGCCAGACAGAGCAGTTTCCACTTTGTGAGTCAGGTTGTGATTCAATTGGCCTCCATTCACTTGTTCCTGGCACCTGCAAACATGAGCTCAGAAGGTGGTGTTCTTTCACTGCTCCCATCAGTCCACTCTGAAGAGAGTGGACAAGTGTGTCGAAGGTTATTTTACCTAACCCAGGGTGGGAAAGCACATCCTGGTGCATCAAAGTTCCCCTGGTAGGGGAAACTACACAGGACTGCGACCATGCTCCTCGTGCTGGCATTACAGCCAAGTCCTTGATCCAGCACCTAGGCAGGCTACACTATGGGCTAATTACCAAATGCTGTTCCTTGGGTCAATGATAAGACTCGAAGAACCAAGAGTCAGCACATTTGATTGGACGAGAGTAGGGGGATTACTCCAGTCCGAAGTGCAGGGGCGCCTGGGTGGCTCAGCCGGTGGAGCGTCCGACTTCGGCTCAGGTCACCATCTCAGGGTTTGTGAGTTCGAGCCCCGCGTCGGGCTCTGTGCTGACAGCTCAGAGCCTGGAGCCTGCTTCGGATTCTGTGTCTCCCTCTCTCTCTGCCCCTCCCCTGCTCAGGCCCCCCCCCCGAAAAGTAAATAAACATTAAAACAACAAAGTGCAGAGAAACCTCAGGTGAAGCTGAAGGTACTCCATTCTGAAACATTCCTTAGTTCTGCATGTGTGATTTGCACACGTGGTTCTGTTATCTCAATTCCCAGTTACTCAACAAGCTATTGTCCCATTGGGTCATTGGGTGCTTTGCAACCTCCTCCGTTCTTCTTTTGTTCATGCATTCAGCCATTTGATACTTTTAAAATTCTTTTTAAGTGTTAGGTGCTGTAATAGGCATAGGGGACCCAAAGTTGACTGCGACAGCATCCTTGCCTCAAAGGAGCCCAGATGGGCAGGGGAGATAGGTGTACAGATAATATACCGCAATAAGCCCACCAAAGGGGGCCCTTATCTCAAATGTGGGGAAAAGAGGGATCAGAGGCTTCTGGAGAGGGGTGGAACCCAAGCCAAGCTCCAAAGGGGGAATGGGATTTAGTGAGTAGGGAGAAGGGAAACATCCCAGGCACAGGGTGCGACTTGTGTGAAGCCGGTAAGTGAGGGACCGCAGAGCTCCCAGGATGCTGTGAGCCGTGCCAGTGCGGCCGCAGCACAGGCTCAAGAAGGCGAGGGGCCAGACGAGGCATTTGGACACCATCCTAAGGACAATGGGTGCTCTGAAAGGATCGATCGGAAATGTCAGAGGGTCAGACCTGAAATCTGCCAGAGACGATTCCGGCTGAATTGCAGGAGGAGCGCTGGGTTGGGCTGTAGCGGTAGGAGCTGGAAACAACGGCAGTGGAGTGGGGAGGGAGAGAGTCACTGAAGAGACACAAAAACAGAATTTACAACTAATTGGTCGTGGAGGGGCTGGGGGAGAGAAGAAGACTCCTGCGTTAGGCTTGAAGAAATGGACGGATGAAGTGCCCTGAACAGTGACAAGGTGCCTCAAGGAGGAGCAGGCGGGAACACCTCTTCCTCAGCCTCAGAAAGAGGCCTGGATCTGCTCAGTGGCTAAAGAGGTGGGCAAGAGGCTTCCTCTACGTGGACTCAGAAGACCCTTCTCTCATCAAGAAGCTGCTCCTAGAGGGGCGCCTGGGTGGCTCAGTCGGTTAAGCGTCCGACTTCAGCTCAGGTCACGATCTCTCGGTCCACAAGTTCGAGCCCCGCGTCGGGCTCTGGGCTGATGGCTCAGAGCCTGGAGCCTGCTTCCGATTCTGTGTCTCCCTCTCTCTCTGCCCCTCCCCCGTTTATGCTGTGTCTCTCTCTCTCTGTCTCAAAAATAAATAAACGTTAAAAAAAATTTTTTTTTTTAAATAAAAAAAAAAGAAGCTGCTCCTAGAAATGAATCCCCTGGGGAAGCCTGGAGTGGCTGGGACGGCCGCCCTGGGCATGGGGCACTAGACACTGCCCACACTGGGATGCAGGATAAGGCCACTGTGAACTAAAAGGAAGTATTTATGAGCCAACTGGGTCTCTGGACCAGGACCGGGAGTATGAGAAGGGGACTTGTGGCTTGCGCTTCCTCACATGAAGCAGGTGGAACAGGGAGAGGGCAGGGCTTTGGCTGTCACGCCCGGATCCCTTTTTAGGGCCAAGGAAGAGGCTAGTTCTGACTGTGGTGAGCTGGAGACCCGAGTCCTGGCTCCTTGGTCCTTTACGACGCCGACGAGCTACTTGAAAGAGATCACATGCGTAGATTATACCAACACAGACTCTGCTTTCTCTGGAAAGCAATTTCAAAACCACTTCATTCTCCACCTGCATTTGGCTAATGGCCTGATTATAGCCACACTAATAACCTTCAAACACTCTCAGGAGCGGCCTTGGCTCTGAAAGGTACCGCCTCCCTTCCTCCTTGCCCTATTTCATGCTTCTCTGGGACTGCAGTGACAACAGCTGTTTATTTCTCCCAGGGCCCGAGTTACTTGGAGGAGAGGCAGATGGCTGTGGGCTAATTCCTGAAGTGCACTTCTGGGGACCATCAGCCCCGGCTCCCAGGCTGACATCCCACATGGGGCTACAGGTCAGAACATGAACAATCGCCATGAATATGGATGCCGAGGGTGGAGGCTGATTGCTTCTGTCCTGCCGGGCAAAACTGTCAACCTGGGCGGGGATGACATTTTTGTTGAGATACAGGGTCAGGGGGAAGGGCTGTCCCCTCCCTGAGCCCCAAGGCAAAACGTTTCAAGATTTAGGATGCTGGCCTCCCAGGGAAAGGTGTCGCTGTCAGGAGAGACAGCACAGAGAGGGTTTTGCGTCTGCCGGACAGTCTTTCCATTCAGTTCTTTTCTCTCGCCCTCACAGCACCCAGTTATGAGCCTGGATGGTTGGGGTTGCAGGAGGGGTTTTGTGATGGCCAAGAATCTGGATGGATGAGCATGAAGTTATTTTGAAGAAATGGACGGATGAAGTGCCCTGAACAGCGACAAGGTGCCTCAAGGAGGAGCAGGCGGGAACACCTCTTCCTCAGCCTTTTCTAATTCTAAGGAACTAGGTGTCCTCGTTCAGGAGTCGGCTGACGGTGTTCTTTGTCTCCCTTTTTATCGTCCAGTTCCCACCCAGCCTCCATTGTTCAGCTCATGCCCCACCCAGCCGTCCCTTGAATCCGTCCCTGATGACTCCAGTCCACAGCGAGCTGACCTTCACAGTCTCAAGGGCTGGGTCACGGCTACCACCTGCAGCTGGGCACTTCATTACATGCTGCCTGCTTGCTCTTCCTCTGCATAGTCTCATCTGTGCCCCGAGACTGTGAGCACTCTGTGGTCAGAGACATTGCTGGTCTCCTGTGGCCCTTGGTTTGTGCCGAGCGACCACCGTTCTAAGGGATAAGTCTCTAGGACATCAGCGCGGCTGGCCATTGTCACTGGATATCATCACCCTGGGGCTGTGGGAATGCCTGTCCCCAGAGAGACTCCACTGAAGACGGCTCCATATGCTTCCCTGTCATGTCTCTGGGCATCAGGGCTGGACGTTTCCTCCTCTTCCTGCCCTCCCTAGCCCCTGAGTAGGTCTGTAGGAAGGGGGATGCCTTCTGAATTGGGTTTGTTACTTGGACGACTGGCTTCCCACCTGGTCTGCTGGAGATGATGCATGTGGCACATGCAATGATGGCCAGGGACAATGATTACCTGTTCAGAGGCCCTGACCACTCGGGGGCCTGTGCTTTTGCCTGCGTCATTTCCTTTCCTGAAAGATCCCTCGGCATCCCTTTCATCAGTGTCCACTTGACAGATGCCTATTTGCCCCCTAAGCCTCAGTGCAAATGTTACCAGTGTTCTGTGGTTTCTTCAGCCTCCGGCCCCCAGAATTCCAAACTATTTTGCCATTCCTTTCCCCTGAGCACTTTTCACGTGAAGCTCATGTATGCACCTGTGCCCCCGGAAGACTCCTGGGATCTCTTCAAGGGCACAGACTCTGCCTCGGACGCCTTGCTAACCTTGACACTAGCCTGACACGTCATGAGGGCGCGAGATATGCACTGTGGGATGGAGCTGAGTGAATTCTGATGGCAACTGGGAGATGCCGAGGTGTTTTTAAGCTGGAAATGGGTATATTTCGATAGTGCTGGAGGCTTTTGGCCAGAGACAGGGATGTTACTGGAAACAGTCAAGGTCAGAGGCAGAGGCAGTAAGAATGGAACAGAGCAGAACTGGCAGGATTCGATATCCAGTGGGGCTGGAGGCTGAAGGGGGGATCAGTCAAGGTTGACTGCAGGCTGTTGGGAGTTGGGGCCATGGGGTATCACCAAGGGAGGCAGTCATTTGGGGGGGGGGAAGGAGGAGGACACGGCTGTGTCCCTGAAGCTTAGTGACGCTCTTCCCAAGCCAAAGAAAAACTCAAAAAGCATTCCCCCCCCAAAAAAAAATTAGTAAAATATGGATCTCTCAAATGAGCGGAATGAAGTTCTGTTTGTGTTCTGGGTTGAAGAGAGCAATAGACTGGCCCTGAGTCAGAATCCAGGTGTCAGGTGTAGCTAATAGCAACCGCTTACTGTGAGAGCCAAGGCAGTGCAGAGGTCAAGAGTTCCAACCCCCGGAGGGACGGGAGGGGCTTTTATCCTGTGCCGATTCCCAGACCACTCATAAAGCCTCTGCACTTGCCTTGAAGGTGACACACTCTGGCTCCTTCCTCCATTTAGAGTGAGGTGTGATTCGGGTTTTGAAAGCAATGTCTATCTGTTACGGGGGCTGATGGCCTGGGTTAGATAGCCACTAATCTGAGTTGTTCCCGTGTCCCTCAGATCTGGAAATAGCATCTCAGTGACATGAGGAAGTGGCTTCTCCAGTGGGGACTGTGCTGGGCTTCTTCCAAGGACACTGGGAAATGGAATTCACCTTCCAGACTTGAGCGGAAGGTGGTGCTTCGGGGGCGCCCGGGGGGCTCAGTCGGTTGAGCGTCCGACTTCGGCTCAGGTCACCATCGCAGGGTTTGTGAGTTCGAGCCCCGTGTCGGACTCTGGGCTGACAGCTCAGAGCCTGGAGCCTGCTTCGGATTCTGTGTCTCCCTCTCTCTCTGCCCCTCCCCTGCTCTCACTCTGTCTGTCTGTCTGTCTCTCTCTCAAAAATGAATAAAACATTAAGAAAATTTTAAAAAAAGAAGAAGAAAGAAAAGAAGGTGTTACTTTAGATGGCACATGTACCTGGAGCTCTAGTGTCATGGTCCAGGCAGATACAAGGTGTGAGAACACAGTTCCTCGGGTGTGTTTTTATTATGTACACGCACAACCTAACCCAGCTTTTTTCAAATTATAATGATGTTTTCTGGGGACATTTCAGCTATTGCCTGGACATGATACGAAAGGGAGCTGCACTAAATGTGTGTGCTTTTCAGAGGCAGGGTACAAAGGGGTCAATCATGGAGGTAGGAAGGGTGGAAGAGAGGTAAGAGGTAATTGCTAGAAGCTGGTGAATGCTACGGGAATGTAGAACCCTGGCCATGTTTACATGCAGAGAACTCTGTTTCTTCTGGAAGAGATTTTGCTCAGATGTCCAGCATTTAGGCACAGGAGACCACCCCTAACAGATGGCAGTTCAAACCTTCAGTGTATTCGCTCAGAAAAATTTCGTATAGATATGAATTTCATATGCATCTGAATATGGAATTCTGGGCAAGAGAAAATTACTGATGGCTTTGGTACCACTCCTGAGTCAGAGACAGTGTAGGGCTCTGTTGTTAGTATCAACAAAATCCCTGCCTGTTTCAGCCCCCCTGATGGGTACATCAGTGCCGATATGCATGAAGATGAGTTTAATAAACAAAATGGGGGTTCAGCCTCGTGAGCCTGGGGGCCCTCTGCCAGCAGCCTGACTCTTCAGATGGCACCAACAGTTCCATAAATAAGAGGGAAGAGTTCTTGGCAGCAGAGGTCAATGCTGTCAGGTGAATTAATTTCACCTGAAAGACATACATAAGGCATCTCAGAGCCTCGGGCTCGCATACTGGGTCCCAGACTTAGAATTTGGTGTAAATTTATATTACTCGTGAAATTTGCAGGGGTTTAGAGCTCCTCTGAAGATCATTTATTCTTCCCAAGGGATAGTGGGCAGCAAGTTAGGAGCACTGAGGGCCTGGAAGAAGGCACTTGGATCCATCATGCTGAGAACCCCAGGTTGACAGATTCCTACTCTCCAAGGCTGTCTGTGTCCTGGGACCACAGCCTGGCTCACACAACTGCACCATATCACAAAGCTGTCTTGTTGTGGATACTTGTTTTGTTGACGTTTCTGCAAACAGTTCTGTTCTGAATGGTTAGAACCAACCAAAGTGTTTATACTTCAAGGTGCAGAAAACATTCTACGATATTACAGATCTGTCCTAACCTATCGGCTGCTTTAATGGTGCACTAAAGGAATGACCTTACTGTGTTGGAAACCTGGGTCCTTCTGCTATAAATCAGCATCATTTATTCTATTTCTATTACAGATTCCAGGATGATGCTATTTGCTGAAGACCCTGTATGCACTTTTTGGGGAGAGAACCATGGGATCTTTCTTTGCTCTCAGGAACTCTGTATATGGTGGGCCCATGTGTGTAGGTGCCCTCCTTTATGTGCCCAGAGACATATCTAAACTGGTTTAAAAGGGCCTGGAGGAAATGCCTTAAACAGGAAAACTGGGAGAATAAAATGTGTATTGCTTTGTGGAAAGGAAAGCAAAAAGGTGATAGAGCCACGAACAAAGGAGAATCCTTCCTCAGCCGTGTTCATGGAGACTGGAACTTGGTAAGAGGCCTTGAACCCCGCAGAGGGGTCTGATGACTAAAAAATTACAGGGACACTGTCATCAGACTGTTTTCCTGAGAGGCAGTCCCACCAGATGGCCCTGGAAGACCAGGAGGGAGAGCTTCCAGCCATCCTAGATCACTTTCCCAGAGAGGAACAGGGTAGATGAAAATGAGGTCTGAGAGCAGAACTCATCCAGCCTGGGGCTGAGCACCACACACAGCCTTGGCTTCCAAATGGGACTGGCTTTTATTTCCAGAAGTGATGGAGGCAGGGGAGAAAGGGTCATCCCACATGTACTGCTGAGGGCAATCTGGATGAGTCTGGAGGCAGGCATGCCCATCTCTCACTGGCCCTCTTCAGGCCACTGACTGAGGAGCTCTGCCCAGGAGCCCTTCTCCATCTGAAGGTATGTCAGCTGGTAGTCTGCCCCTCCTCAGCCTCAGTGGCCCCATCTGTGGACCTCCAGATCACCTCTCCATATTCCCCTAGGATAAGGACTCTGGTCCCCACCTCCTATGCTCTGCCTCTGTTCTGTCTTCCGCTGTCATCCCAAGTGGCCTCAACATCCACTGGGATGACCCCTTACCTCCTCCACTTTGACCTGCCTGCCCCTCGCCAGCTCTACTACCCTGATGGCCAGACCCCAAATCCTCCCCCTCTGAAATAAGAGACGTGAAACGCCCTTTTGAACACCTCTTGTCTCTTCCCCTCCCTCACTGCCTTCGCTCTCAGGAAGCCCTCTCCTAGCCAGCCAGCTCTGTTCTCATGCCCTTTTGGACTCGGTCTCCTGGCCCCATGGCATTCCTTCATCCTGACTTGAGTCCCCTGAAACATCTTTCACTCATCTCTCCCTGTCCAACCCCCACACTCACTGAGTTACCACGGGGCTTCCTGTTCTCCCATGGCATCTCATGAGTCTGTCCCCTCTCTCCACCTTCACCGCAGGCCCTACCCTGGTTTGAGCCCATCATGACGTCTCTCTTTGGTCTGTAGCTCTGACCTTTCTTCTTCTTTCACCCTCACTCCTAGCCTCCACCCTCTTCATGTTCCACTCACGGGGTTCACTCACTGCGCCCTAAATAGGCCAGGGATTTTCATGCCTCTCTCTTCCTCTCTCCTTCCCATGTAGAATTAGTTTCCCTTTGCCACGTGCGTTTTATGTGTACCTGTGCCCCTCTTGCCCTGTGTCCCAATTGGTTGGTTACACACGTCTGCATCTTCTACTAGAAGGTGTGGTCTCTGAGGACAAGGGCCACTTCTACTGAACTGTGTAAGCTCAGCAGGCAGCACAACACCTGTCACGTGGCCAATTTTAATAAATATTTCTAGACTTAAATTTCCCACGATAGGCCTTCCATTAGAACTGCCCACTGGGTCATTTGTCAGGTCAGCTAGCAAATCCTGCCTCATTCCCATCTACTCCTGCCTTCTGCCAGTTCCTTCTTCCTCTGTGGGGCCAACTGCTGGGTGGTCTTTGCTATTCTGCCATAACATGAGGCTACACCGTGGAGGGGTGGGAGGGGCAGCAGGGACTGGGGAATAACACAGAACACTGTGTGAGTGAACTGGCATAAGTTCTGTGGGCTTGCCAGCTGGCACCATGTGGGAGAGCCAAAGGGAAAGTTGGTTTTCTCCAGCCCAAAGCTCAGACTCCTGAGTGCAGTCACGAGTCTTAGCGCTAAAGGCTTAGGAGTGAGAAGTGTCAAGGTCACCTCTGCTTCATGCCTGACCAGGAAGGGGCCTTGTGGGTGTGTGGGTATGTGTGTGTGTGTATTGCCAGCTACTGGGCGTGTCCAGAGAGTTCATAACATGCCTCCCCAGCAGAGCTAGAGGAAGAGCCACTGATCCAATTTGTAATTTGTCATTTGGTTTGATCCCAACGTTTTCCCTTTATTCCTGACTTGATAGATTCATCTGCAGGCTCAGTGGGTTCATGTTGGCAAAGTCTTGTACTGAAGCATTTGATACTCAATAGATTGGCTCCCAGTCATGTGCGTGTGTGCACGCACGTGTGTGTACATGTGTACACGGAGCATCCTTAACCCCTACGTGAGGGACCTTTTTTCCAGAAGGGGAACCCAGGATTGGTCGCTTTGTGAGGGTGACAAGCAGAGAACCAGTGCAGGGGGTTGGAATTGATTTAAAAAATTCTGGGTGTAGACAGACTGCAACGAACAGGACTTTACCCTCCGTCTTTGGTTGGAGAAGTGGATAGGAGTTATATGCCTTTTCTGAACTTCAATCAAACCCTCTTCCCATACAGTTCTCAGCCTGAAAGAAAACATAGGAAGCATCTGGTTCAGTGGATCACATCTGACTGTGTATTAGAGTTACCTAAGATTACATTTGCCCCTGTTTTATGAAGATGTAATTAACCTATCACATTGTATTTGTTTAAGGTGTACAACATAATGATTTGATGGATGTATTTATTGTGAAATGATCACCATTTTAGTTACTGTCTTAGCAACTTTCAAATAGACAGTACAGGATCGTTAACTATAGTCTCCATGCTGTGTGTTAGATTCCCCAGAATTTACTTTTCCTATAACTGGAAGTTTGTACCTTTTGCCCATCTTTATCCATTTCTCCCATATCCCACCCGTGCTTCTGGCAACCACCAACCTGTTCTCAGTTTCCGTGAGTTTGGCTTTTTTTAGATTCCACATATAAGTGAGATCATACAGTATTTGTCCTTTCTGTCTATTTTGTCTTCAACATCCATCCATGTTGTCTCAAATGGGAGTATTTAACATTTTTTTTTTAAATGTTTATTTACTTTTGAGGGAGACAGAGACAGAATGCGAGTGAGTTAGGGGCAGAGAGAGAGGGAGACACAGATCCGAAGCAGGATCCAGGCTCCGAGCTGTCAGCACAGAGCCCGACGCGGGGCTCGAACCCACAAGCCGTGAGATCATGACCTGAGCTGAAGTCGGACGCTCAACCAACTGAGCCACCCAGGCGCCCCTTTTTTCTTCTTTTACGACTGAATAATATTTTATATGTACTTTCTTTTCTTCTTTTTTATTAATCAGAAAAGACAGTTTATTTTGCACTGGTGCTGGCCCAGCAGAGTCACCTCCAAAAGCGGAGCCTATATGTATTTTCTTTATTGTGTTATTATTATGATTTATTATATATATTTTCTTTCTTTTCACATTTTCTTTATCGGTTCATCTGTTAATGAACATGTAGGTTGTTTCCATGTCTTAGCTATTGTTAATGCTGCAATGAATATGAAGGTGCAAATGTCTCTTCAAGACAATGATTTTGTTTCCTTTGGATCTATATGCCCTGAAGTGGAACTCCTGGATCATGTAGGAGTTCTATTTTCCATTTTTTAAAAATCTTCTTTTAAGTTTATTTATTTATTTTGAGGGAGGGAGAGAGATCAAGGGCGCACACGAGTGGGGGAGGGCAGAGAGAGGTGGAGAAAGAGAGAATACCAAGCAGGCTCCCTGCAGTCAGCACAGAGCCCAGCTGGGGGCTCAGGCTTACAACTCAAAAGATCATGATCTGAGCTGAAATCAAGAGTTGGAACCTAAACTGGCTGAGCCACCCAGATAGATGCCTCTCTCTTTTCAACTTTTTAAGATACCCCAGTACTGTTTTCCAAAGTGGCTGCACCAGTTTGCTTTCCCACCAACAGTGCACGAGGGTTCCCTTTTTCCACCTCTTCACCAACATTTGTTATTTTTTATCTTCTGGATGTTAGCCACTCTGACAGGAGTCAGCTGATATCTCAGGGTGGTTCTGATCTGCATTTCCCTGATTAGTGATGTTGAACCCCTCTCTTCATGTACTTGTTGGCCATTTGTACATCTTCTTTGAAAAAAAAATGTCTGTTCAGTTGCTCTGTCCATTTTTTAATTGGATTGTTTGGTTTTTGTGTTGTTATTGAGTTGTAGGAATTCTTTATATATTTTGGATACTAACCTCTTCTCAGATTTGTGATTTGCGACTATCTTCTCCCATTCAGAAGGTTATCTTTTTCATTTTGTTGATGGTTTCCTCTGCTGTGCAGATAGGATTACTTACTAAAAATGGAGATCCCTGCAAGGTCCTTCTCAAACCTTCTGATTTGGAACCTGTGGAGGTGAGGCTTGACATTCTTTTTTTTTAACATTTGCCCCAGATGGCCTGGGGTACCATGAGCTGCCTAAGGCCACACAGCTAATGGTGGCAGCTCCAGAACTAGAACCCCAGTCTTCTGACTCCATCCGGGGCATTTCTCTTACAGCTTGAATGTCCCTAGGGCTTAAAGCTTTGGGAAACGAGGCTCACGTTGGATGCAGGAGAGTGTGTTGAGTGGCTCTCTTATCCAGCAGACCACTAATCCACATAATTCAATTAGTTCCTTACAAGGTGGTGCTCGAGGACTTGAATTCCCAGAGCAGGCAGAGACAGTTGAAACAGACCACTTGCTCTGGGATGACCTGGCAACTGCTGACCCTGTCTTTGCCACTAGATAGGATTTCAAAGTTCTCTGTGTCTACCTTCGCCCACACTCTCTGGGGACCAGCTCTTCTCTTGGCGACTTAGAAAAACAGGCTTGGATTTCCCTCTGGCCTATAGTGATCTCACCTCCCTCTCTTTTTCCCTTCCTCCTTCCTTTCCTCTTCCTCTTTGTCCTTCTTCTTCCCTTCCTCCTCTCCCCTCTACCCCCTCTCCGTTATTAGAATATGATTCACATACCATACAATTCACTCATTTAAAGCATACAAGTCAATGGTTTTTAGTATATTCGCAGAGTAGTGCAACATCACCACAATCAATTTTAGAACATTTTCATCACCCCTGAAAGAAATTCCATCACATTCCACTCTAAGAAATGACTTTTCTGCCCCCTCTTCTGCCCCACTCTACCTAGCCCCAAGCAATCACTAATCCACTTCCTGCGTCTATAGATTGGCCTTTTCTGGACATTGCAAATAAATGGAATCATACAATATATGGTCCTTTGTGACTAGCTTCTTTCACTTAGTGTGTTTTCGAGGCCCATCTATGTTGTACCATGTATCAATATTTCATTCCTCTTTAGGCCACTCCACTGTATGGATATATCATATTTTGCTTATGCATTTATCAATTGACAGAATCTGGATTATTTCCCTTTTTTGGTTATTGCGAATAATGCCATAAATATTAGTGTCCAAATTTTTGTACGGTCATATGTTTTCATTTTTTCTGGGTGTATACCTAGGAGGGGGATTGCAGGGTCACATGGCAATTCTATGTTTAACCTTTTGAAGAAATGCCAAACTGTTTCCCAAAGTGGCTACACCATTTTACATCCCCATCAGCAGTGTATGAGAGCTCTAATTTACCCACATCCTCATGAACACTTATTATCTGTCTCTTTGTGGATAGCCTACCTAGTGGGTGTGAGGTGGTATCTCATTATGTTTTTGACTTGCATTTTCCTGATGGCTAATGATGTTGAGTATCTTTTCACGTGCCTGCTGACCATTTTTTTCTTTGAAGAAATGTCTACACAAATCCTTTGCCCGTCTTTTAACTGTGTTGTCTTTTTCTTATTGAGTTTTAAGGGATATATAATGTAGATATAAGTACCTGTCAGTTGCATAATTCTCAAATATTTTCTCCCAGTCTAGGGATTATTTTTTTCACTTTCTTGATGGTATTCCTTGAAACACAGTTTTTATTTATTTATTTGTTTATTTATTTATTAAAATGTTTATTATTTTCAAAGAGAGAGAGTGAGCAGGGGAGGGGCAGAGAGAGAGAGATACACACAAAATCCGAAACAGGCTTCAGACTCTGAGGTGTCAGCACAGAACCCGATGTGGGGCTCAAACTCATGAACTGTGAGATCACGACCTGAGCCGAAGTCAGATGCTTAACCGAGTCAGCCAGGCGCCCCTGAAGCACAGAAGTTTTTAATTTTGATGAAGTCAAATTTACCTAGTTGTTTTTGTTGGTATTTTTGGTGTTATATATAAGAAACTATTGCCTAATCCAAGGTCATGAAAATTTATCTCTATATTTTCTTCTAAGAATTTTATAGTATTAGTATCTTTTATCCATTTCGAATTAATTTTTGTATGGTGTGAGGTAGGGTCCAACTTCATTTTCTCAACTTTATTTAGTTGTTCCAGCACCATTTGTTGGAAAGACGATTCTTTTCCCCACTGAGTTCTTTTGGCACTCTTGTTAAAAATAAATTGACCATAAATGTATGGATTTACTTTTAGACTCTTAATTCCATTCCATTGTCCTATATGTCTATCCTTACACCGGTACCACACTGCATCGATTACCGTAGCTTTATAGTAAGTTTTAAAAGTGGGTCCATCCACTTTCTATGTCTACCTTCCAGCACACACAGTAAAGGCTAGGATGTGGTCTGAGTGCAAGGGCTGAGTAGAGGGGTTGAGGGCATGTAAGGAGAGGTAGGTCTGTGGGACTCAGAGGCCTAGTCTTTTAACCCTTGTCCTGCCATAGCCCTGTGTAACCTTATGTGAGTTACTTCATATTTCCGTATGTTACTTCTCTGTTTCCTATTCTGTAGAATGAAGATTCTGGGCTAGTTGACTATTAAATGAATTTTTAATTCTAATAGTCTGGAGGCATGGGAGACTCAGTTTCTATAGGCAAATTCTATCACAGGACCCCCTGACTTTATGGCAAAGCATTTGTCAGTCTTTCACTCACTTGGAACTTAGGTATGAGACAGGAAATATACAAGATGATTCTGGATTATCTTGCCATATTGGCCTGCGTTTCATGGCTGCATCATTCTACCCATTCCACCCTACCCTGGATCTCCATGTCCGTGGGGTCTGGTCCAGCTTCCAGGTAGCTTTTATCACTTCATTATTCTGTGTTAATCTCTTTGGGAAAGGACTGGGAAAGGCCCAGAGTTATTGGGAGTGGTCTACACAGCACTACTTGCTAACTGAATAAAGATTCAGTCTGATGTGCACGATTGCTTCCCTTTGCTTGGAAGTCAGTAGTTTCTGGTAGATGAATAATCATGCATTTTCTTCAGTGTACGGGGTTGTCATCACGTATTTTCTCAAACAGCAGCTCATGGATTTTGGAGGCTTAAAAAAATGACTTCCTACTGAAGAAGCCGTGGCCAATGAGCCTGTGGGGCGGGTGGTAGTGGGGACCTGAATTCCGGGCCCTGCTCCTGTGTCTCCTCTCCGTCTCCCCGCTCTGGGCCTGTTTCCTTTTTTTAAATTTTTTTTTTTTTTTTTTACATTTATTTATTTTTGAGAGACCGAGAGAGACAGAGCACAAGGTGGGGAGAGGCAGAGAGAGAGAGAGAGAGAGGGAGGCACAGAATCCAAAGTAGGCTCCAGGCTCTGAGCTGTCAGCACAGAGCCCGACGCGGGGCTCGAACCCAGGAACCCTGAGATCATGACCTGAGCCGACGTCGGACGCCCAACTGACTGAGCCACCCAGGCGCTCGGCCTGTTTCTTTATGTTTAAAAACAAAACACGGAGGAATGTTCTACTGATACATGCAACGATGTGTGTTGTGCTAAGTGAGAGAAGCTAGATCCAAAAGGCCACACACTGTATAATTTCCATTATGTGGCTCTCTGAAAAAGGCGACGAAAACAGATCAATAGTGGCCAGGAGCAAGTGGGTGGGGAGAACGGATCAACAATAAAGAGCCACAAGGGCACTTTTGGGGGTGAATTACTCTCTATCTTGATTTTTGGTGGTGACGACATCACTGTGTAAGTTGCTCAAAATGGAAAACACTGTATCTAAAAGAGTGAATTTTACGGCATGTAAATTATACTTCAATAAACACAAAAATGTGAAATACGCTCACACACTAGTTAGCACACATGTGCACGTGCGCACGCACACACACACACACACACACACACACTCACGCTCACATTCACTATTTAACTAGAAAATCTCTAAGATCCCTGCAAGTGCCAGGATTCACTGGTTCTCCCCTGGGGGGACAGTCACGGGCAGGGCGACAGGAAGAGATACCCAGGGCCTCATCTCATTTTGAAACTTCCCTTCCCTGATTCTTCCTACCCTTCCCCAACTCAGAATAATCTTTCTGTGATGTAGTGTGCAAAGGAGGAAAAACAGGCTTCATTCGTGTGGTTCGCCATTTTAGGAACAAGGCCGCTCCCTCCACAGCCATGCATGTGTCCGTGTGCCCGCTGAACCTCCTCGGAAGACAGGCCTTGCCCACAGCCGCTCATCCCAGCTCTGAGGTCTGAATCGTTGGCCTGGGATGGAATATTTCTGAATAAGAGCCCAGAATCCAAATCCCAGTGAAACAGCCACAGAGGCCTGTCAGAAGAATGGGAATCTAGATAGAGAACATGGAATCCTACTTCCGTTTTCCATCCAGCGTCTGAAGGAGGAGCCCTCTGCCTTCTGCTCTGCAATTTACTAAGGCCTAACACAAGACTTTTGAGACCATCCAGGTGACACAGAGTCAGGGAACCGGGCCCTCGCTGGGAAGAAGACAGCAAGGGGCTTGACACAGGCAGAGGCTGCTACCTGCACCCACAAAGAAACCGCAGCCAGCCTCCCTGCTGGCAGGAAGAGCCAACGCTCAGGGGCCAGGCCACTGCGAAAGCCGCCGGGTGGGGATCTACAAAGGCCCTCCACCTTCACCGCCTCCCAGTGCCGAGACCAGCCCCATTTCATGAGCACTTACTATGTGCCAGGCCGAGGCCAAGCCCTCTGTATTCATTCACAACAACTGTAAGATTTTAAAATTCTAATCTTTGTTTTACAAACAAGGAAACTAAGTGAAGAGGTGGGACTCAGCCTGTGCAATCAGGGGCCGTTTCTTTCTTTTGTCTGCTGCTGAGATAGGCTAGACCTAGCTAGGCTAGCTCCAAGGCTCCGAGGGGCCTGAGCCCGTGCTTTAAGGCAGCAAAAGCAAACGGAGAGTGCTGTTCTAGATGGAGCTCATGTTGAGCCCCCCCCCCCCCCCCCCAAGCCCATTTAGAACAAGCCAGACCCAGGGCACCTGGACGGCTCAGTCAGTTAAGCATCCAGCTTCGATTCAGGTCATGATCTCACAGCTCATGGGTTTGAGCCCTGCGTCGGGCTCTGTGTTGACAGCTCAGAGCCTGAAGCCTGTTTCAGATTCTGTGTCTCTTTCTCTCTGCCCCTCCCCTGCTTGCACTCTGTCTGTCTGTCTCTCTCTCTCTCTCTCAAAATAAATAAACATTAAGAAGAAGAAGAAGCCCGACCCTGTAGCTTCTCCTTGGCCAGGGAGTCCTTCCCCCTGGTATACAGAGTCAGGGACAGATCCTGTGATCCCACTGTGCGTGCTGAAGGGCTGGGTATAGGGAAGGGGCCCAGCTGCGTGCACTGGAGGGTCTGGCTGCGTGCACTGGAGGTCCCAGGAATGGAAGCCAGGAGTTCATGTGGGCACTTCTTTTTTTTTTTTTTAACGTTTATTTTTTTTTGAGAGAGACAGAGACAGAACGCGAGTGGGTTGGGACAGACAGAGAGGGAGGCACAGGATCCTAAGCAGGCTCCAGGCTCCGAGCTGTCAGCACAGAGCCCGACGCGGGGCTCGAACTCAAGAGCTGCGAGATCATGACCTGAGCTGAAGTCGGACACTCAACCAACTGAGCCACCCAGGCGCCCCTCATGTGGGCACTTCTGCTCAGGAAGGCAGATGGAGGGAAAGCGTGCCACCGGTGCTCTGTGGCCAGCAGGGGACATGCCCCTCAGAGGGGTTCCTGCTTACTTGTCCAAGCCACAGAGCCTGGAGGCTGCCACATCCCAGAAAAGGTCCTAAGACATGCATTGGAAGCTGGGACTAGTGAGCAATTGGAAGCTGGCACCAAGGAAGGGGTAGCCTCATGCCCTTTGTGCCAGAAGTCCCTGGGGAAGATTCCCAGGTGGGCACAGCTCTTAGTGTTATAAATGGCAGCCCCAATCCCCACCTGTCCCCTGGACCTGAGCACATCTCTGCTCCTGGTGGTCAGCAGGATACACGGGCAGTGACAGCTTGTTAGAGGATGATTCTGGAAATAAGCCAGGTGGCTCTGCTGGGTAGGAGAAGTTCCGGTTCCCTCGAGGTGGTGGCCTTCATCAAGGAGGACAGAGAAGGAAGTTTCTTCTGTGGCGGCCGAGACTGACAGCAGGGTATGCCACAGACTTGACAATTCAGGCACCGTGGCAGGTGTGGACTTGGTCTTGACCGTGTGGGGCAGGAAGTCCTGCTCTGGGAGGTGGGCCCCGGGGTTGGGAGACAAACTGGTTCCCATGCAGGTGTGACTAAAGGCACAATCCTCTAAGATCATTGCTACTTCCGGGAGCAAAGGTTCTGCCACTGAAGGGAGCTGTGAGCACCGCCGCTCCTTTTTACCTCGTTCTTGCCTTCCTCTTGTCAACCTGACTTCCGGGCTCTCAGAGCCCCACTGCTTCGGCGTTAGTGGGAGATGCGATTGTCTGTCGCTCAGGAAACCAGGTTCTCTATGAGGAGCACCATCTGTATGCAGCAGACTTCAACCTTGGGACTTCATTTAAGGGCATCATAGCGGCGTCTGGCCACTGCTGACGTTTTTTTCAGGCCACTGGGTTTTGTGGCTGAGCACAAACCAAGGGGCACAGAGGCCACGCAGCCAAGGAGAACTTGGCAGGGTCGGGGCTCTAGCCTTCCAGTGACACCATTGTCCCAACCTACCAGGATGAGTCCCACACCCCAGAGATCTGGCTTTCCCGAGCTTTTCTGCTTGGCAGTGAGGGGGAACCAGACCATGTATGTGTGTGTGTGTGTGTGTGTGATTAATGGGGCTGGGTGTGGGTGGGGAAAGAGGTGAGGTGGTACCTTTTTTTATTTCTAGCAGTAAAGCCTGCCCAATAACCCCCCAGACCAAGGAGCCACACAGAATTAGCTGGATTATAGTGGGTTCAAGTCATTTATTTTTAGACTGTACCAGCATGTTTGGGTCTGGGGGTCCAATCCCCAAATTCCAGAAAAATAAACTAATGAGAACCACATGCACTATGAGAAGGCCATTCCGACGTGTCTGTGATCATGCTGTGATTGGGCATAGAATATAGACCAGGAGTCCTCCCTGAACAGCTGACGGTAGCTGGCTCTGAGCCCTCCTTGGGACTGGGGAGAGGGCCAAGACCGGATCATTTGGACCCTGTCCCTTTAAGGCCCTGAGCCCCTTATTGCTACATTTGCTACGTTGCTACTTGATGGCCTCCGGGCCTTGCCCAGGGGAGGCCTTATCACTGGGTGGTACTAATGAGTAGGCTGCTGGCATTTGCCCTTCCCATTGTTACAACAGCACAGAACTCTTTTCAGAGGGTCCCAGGGTGAGTTATCAGGGATTCAGCTGACCACTATTCAACTACACCGCACATGGTCTCAGCTCGGCCAGCCCTGTTGGAGGCTGGTGGCCCATTATGTTCCCCCAACCCCAGGGCTTTCCAGCTCCTGGACCTTGTTGGAACACCCCCCACCCCCAACACACTCTGCAAGGTCCAAAGACCAACAGCCCGCTAACCTTTCCAGCACAGGGGCAAGGCTTCTCAGTGGTGGCTTTCGAAGCCCATGCATTTGGAGCACAATGGGAGGGGCACATTTTAGGAGAAACATCAACTTCCACAAACAGCAAAAAGGCCCGATGGTGGCAGGCTCCTGGTTCAATGTCCTGTTGGTGAGGTAGTTTAAACACACCAGCAATCCTGGAAGAGCCCTCCCCCCGGAGCATGTCCCCACATGTTCACTGGTCTACGCAACAACTCAGAGTTGTGAGAGGGGCCTCTGGGGTGCTGGCCTGTACCTGACCTCTAGGTCTTGGTGGGCCTGGAGCCCCGCTCAGCTGATGGCACCGTTGGGCTGGGCCCCACCGTGTTCCTGGGGTACAGAGGCACCGGACAGAACAGGACATCACTTTCTGCAAGGGAAGGAGCCCTCTCCCCACCGCTGCTTGGGCCAGGCCCTCTGGGTGCTGCTGGACATTTACATGCGCCAACCTCCAAGTTTTCTTCTTCCCTTGAGGCAAAGGTGATCTCAGTCAGATGTCCAGTGCCTGGTACCTGTGCGTCTGACGCTGCTGGGTGGGTGGTCACTTCTGTGGCTGCCCTGAAGCTTTGACTATGGGGCTGCCAACAGTTTATTTGTCCAGTGAGCCCTCAATTAGAGACTCTGCCCAGCAGGAGAGCTAAGGAAGCTTCTGGAAGCAGGGAGACCTGTTTTGCTACAAAACTGCCTTCAGAAGTCTAATCTGGTTTGAAGTTTTGGCTGTGTAGACCAGGCCAATGGGGAACCCGCAAAGACCGTATTTTCGAAGTGTGCTTGCATTCGAAGGTCTGCACAGTAGATGACCTTGGACTGGCCAGCTGGGTGGAGCCACCCCATCCTCCCACCTGCGTTGCTTGGTTTGATCTACTGGGGAGCACGCGATGGTCATGGGACCGAGTATGCCTGGTTGGGAGGTGGGGTGAGGGGACTTATTGCCCTCGGTTTGAACGTACCTCTATTGAATCTGCTGCCTGCCCCCAGAACGGGTCCCCAGAAGTGTTTGGAAACCTTCAGCCTGCACCATCTCGGGGGTGCAGTCCATCTGGCTCCGGGTGGGACCTCCAGGGTTGGCCAAGTCTCAGCCAGCATCTCTCAGGAGCAGTGGCCAGGGGGACTGGGGAAGCCAAACTTGCTCTGTCCACAGCCCATGGGGAAGGGCAGGGGGCAGTCAGGCCTTTGCCCTGGGTAACTGAGGGCACAGAGGTGCTGCTGTTCTGGAACTTCCTTTGTCCACATACCCTGTGCCTTGATGTCAACACAGCTTGGGGACCCCTGACAGGGAGGAGCTTCTTTGGGGAAATGTTGGGTACAGAAAACTTGAACTGCATTTTGGTTCTGAAAAAGGAGTCCTGTGTGAAAAGCAAGGAGATTTAAAAAAAGGGGGGGGGGCGCCTGGGTGGCTCAGTCGGTTAAGCGGCCGACTTCGGCTCAGGTCACGATCTCGCGATCTGTGAGTTCGAGCCCCGCGTCGGGCTCTGTGCTGACAGCTCAGAGCCTGGAGCCTGCTTCATATTCTGTGTCTCCCTCTCTCTCTGCCCCTCCCCTGTTCATACTCTGTCTCTCTCTGTCTCAAAAATAAATAAATGTTAAAAAAAAAAAATTAAAAAAAAAAAAAAGGGCAGAACAAGGAGAGGAGTCAAAAAACCCCATAACATGGGATAGGGCTTCATTTCGTTCGTGTACTCATCACATAGTTTCTGAGTATCTTCCTAGGGCCACAGTCTGTGCTGAGGTTGTGTGATATCAGGGTGTGGGAGTGCCTGACAAGAGTCCGGGTCTATCCACCGCTGGAGACAACCTGAGGACCCAACACATGTCCTCTCCCTAATATCTACTCTACCTGGCAGAGAGAGCAACTACCACCAGTGGGGGAAACTGAGGCATAGTGGTCACAAACCCGCAAGGGTACAGCCATAGCCAAGTTTCCTAATGCCCACAGTGGCCCTGCTGTGGAGGATGGAAGGCTGGTGCCGTGGGGACAGGGCCCTGTGGAATCAGACACATGACCGCACTGATGTGGGGCTGCAAAGATGGTCATGGAAGCGCCCAGGAGGCGGGGTCTGCAAACAAGCTTGAGACTTTGGTCACCAGCTGGTGAATTTGCCTACGTAAGTAAAGAAATACCAGCGATCGCTTTTTGTTTGTTTGTTTGTTTTGCTTCTGTGTTTGCTGTTTATACACTCCCCAGGGAAAAATTTCACCTATGGCCAAAAATAGATCGAAGGATAGTTCTAGCAGGTGGAGTGAGTGTCTGAATTCAAAAACATGTTGCTCAATACCGCTGTCTGAGGGCTCACGGGAGTCACAAGGATGACAACAATAATCGCGAGAGTAATAGCTACCGTTTGCTAAGCACCTACTACGCGTCAGGCACCTGACTCGGCGATGTACATGTATTACGTCACAGCCAACTGGCAGATAGTCGTTTTGACATACACACGAAGGGAGTGCAAGTGGGTTTTTTTGCAGGTTTTTGCAGGTTTTTCTTTGTGTCTGCTTTTCCCCTTGATGGTCCACTTCGTTTAGGGCCCACTTTGCTGGGCTGGCAGAGGACCATTTGGTCCTGGCCTAGGCCCCCTGGAGCCAACTCAGCCCCAACTTCAGACACAAGTGAGACCTGGCCCTCCCTGCAGGGGCTCGGCCATGCCTATGCCCCAGCCACCTCCCCCCACCCCGGGGGAAGGTGGCTGCCGGAGGGGAGGATCCCAGTGCCCCCGAGTTCACGGCCATGTTTATTTTGAGTAAAACACGAGGGAACAAACCAAGGAGAAGGGGCGAAACCAGAATAAATTCGGAAATAATAAATGTTTCCAAAGATGGTCAGAACCTCCACGGCTGTTAAACCACGAGCTCTTTCCCGGACACCGGTGCTTCCTGTGGTGTCGGACCCTGGAGGCACTTGACGGGACCAGGGGGCAGCCCCACGCCCCCGTGGGGACCCCCCGGAAAGTCGGCCTGCAGGGGGCTGAATGAACCGGAGGTGGAGCAGTCGGCGGGGTTGCTCAGCGGTGTGGCCTCCACCCGGCCCGGTTGCACGAGGGTCCTTGCACAGATGGGGGCCGGGGCAGGGCCAGAAAGGGGGCCGTCGGGACGCAGCGGCTGTCGCTCTAGGGGGCGCTGTGGGCGCACTGGCCGCGGTGCGGAGGTGGGGGGTGGGGGGGTAATACTGGGGGTGCTCGGGGCCTGCCAGTGGCTCTTGCATCTGCCGGAAGGCGTGGTCCCCCAGACAGAAGGAAGAGTGGCGATAATAAGGATATGACCTCAAGTGAGAGTCACGACAGGAGCCCCGCCAGGTGTTGTGCCCCGAACGAGTTAGGGCCAAGGGCCTCCTCGAGAATGGGGTGTCGGCGCACAACTGTACAAGGAAGAGAGGGTTGTAAACAGGGGCCTCTGCAGGGCCGACCCCGGGCTCTGTGGACTTTTTCTGCATGGTGTCCCCGGGCACCCACCGAGTCTCCCCTCTGCCGCCCGTCATCCCCCTCACTCCTTCTCTTTCACAGTGACCAGATCTCCCCGTAGGGAAACTCTGTCCGCGGATGTGGAGCGCCGCCGCCTGCCCGTGGGGTCGTCGGGCCCGGGCCCTGCGGCGGGGACTGTCAGGAGGACTGCATCAGGCCGGTGAGGCGCTTGCCCGCCAGCGACTTTCCCTGCAGAGACAGGCGACAGAGTTGGCACGCACAGGTGCACACACAAACACACACACACATACACACACAGACAGGGACAGAGACAGAGAGCCAGACAGGTGAATTAATTGTTGCCAGAGCCATGGAGGCTGAATGACTTAGCTAGGGGACCCTGTTGATCTCTGGGTTTGGGAGCCTTGACCCCAGCACTTGGAACAGGCAGGGCTCTGGGGCAGGTTGGGGGGCCAAGGTGTGTTGCTGGTCCTTTGGGGGGTGTGGGAATCTTACCCCAAACCAGGCATTTTAACTCTTAGGTAGAGTGTCTCTTAATGCTTGTGGGCCCATCCTGAACTTGATTTTATTCAAGTGAGGAAGGAAAAGGTAGACTGGGGAGTAGGAAGATGACAGAGGTGGGTTGACCTAAGTAGGTGATGGTTAAGGATCTGGGTGATTAGAAGCTAAGGAATGAACTAGTCTTAAGAAGGCAGAAGACTTAGGATCCTTTCTGAAAGGCGGGAGTGAGCCCTGCTTGGGAGAGGCTCTGGGTTGTCTTGATGACCGGTTCTGGGACTGTGGAAATACAGGGGCATTTGCCAAGGCTGGGAGCCAGGCCGGTGAGCTGAGGCTGCTGCAGGACCCAGGCCAGTGCACCCCTGTCGTGTCCTATGTTCCTGGCTCTCCGTCTGTGGTACCCAGGGGCTGAACTTGATGACCCCACATCAGGATGTCTACAAACCCTGCACTTGTAACCCACGTAGCAGTTCTCAAAAATGAAAAAATTGACCTGGCTGGTAAGGCCTGGTGCATGAGGCACAGAGATCCTGAGAGAGATCGATTCCTCTATTGCCCCCCGGGGGGGGGGGGTGGCCGGGGAGCGTCCAGTGTGGGATTGGGTACCAAGAGGATGGATGAGGAGGAGGATGGGTAAGGCTCAGTCATTCTGCTTATTTTCTTTGACACAGTCTGTGCCCATTCCCTGCTCACCCTCTTAAGAAATCCATAGTGGGGCACCTGGGTGGTTCAGTCGGTTAAGCGTCCGACTTCGGCCCAGGTCACGATATCACGGTTCGTGAGTTCGAGTCCCGCATCCAGCTCTCTGCTGTCAGTACAGAGCCCGCTTCGGATCCTGTCTCCCGCCCCTTTTTCTCTGTCCCTCCCGCCCTCTCTCCACACTAAATAAACATTTAAAAATAAAAAAGAGAAATCCATAGCATCGGGAAGGGGTCTAGACGAGTGTGTGGCTGGACCCAAGCGGACTGATCACTGTGTCTGAGAAAATACTCAAACCCCGTGCTGTCATTGACATCGGGTCAGCAACACCCTTGCCATCTGCAAAGGCGAGCACATGGTCCTCATCAGCATGGGCCGTGCTGTTTGGTAGTGAGAGACTGCAAGGGCCAGCAGTTCCTCATGTTCATTTCCAAGTGGGGTGTGAGGGCTCGTCTTGTTTACTGGGTTTGGCTGTGTGCAAGCTGGATGTAATTAAAAAAAATTGATCAGGTTTGTGAAGCCTGGTAGAGTACTCAATCAACTGGCTGATTGATGAATTGATGGATAATGGGTACATCTAGTAAATGAACAAGGGCTGTGAGTTTGCTGGATGCAAGACAATGGGTCATCTGGCTTAGCTCTCCATTGAGGGACCTGCCAGCTTGACTTTGAGAATTCTGATGGCAGGCATGGGAGCTTGTCCAGAAATGGAATCGCCCTCAGGAGCTATTGGAAAGCCTGTATCTACATCCCCTTTTCTTTCACTCCTCATGTTCACTAGTGAGACGGAACTTCGTTTTTTCTCCCCTATTTTAAACACACACACACACACACACACACACACAGAATCTCCCCAACAGTGGCCTTATCTGGATCTTCAAATACACTAAACTTAGCCTGCAGCAGGATGCATTTATACCAGGGTAAGGATTTTTTAATCAGATTTTTTTTTTTTTTTTTTTTTTTTAATCCTAGAGGGTTGCAGTGCCAGTCTTTGCAAATCACTAAAAGTAAGGTGGCTACTTGTCTGGGTAAAGCGGGTAGGACAAGAGCTCACAGCTGGCGGAGGCTGACCTTCAAGGACTTGCTCCAGCCCTGATTCTAAGGCACACCCATGGCTGGTACTCTCCTTGACTGCCCTTTCTTGGAGCTGGAGGCATTTGTCATCCTGTTGGTTCACCTGGGATTGTGCCTTCTGGATGCAGGCCTGAAGGCAGGAAGTGTGGGTATGTGCGCGAGGTCCTCTCGGGGGAAATGTGGAGCTGATGAGTTTAGGGGTCTCCTGGTCCGAGGGTTCTAATAAACCTCGCCCGAACCCTTTACCCACATCCATCCCTGCTCGTATGAAAGGCACCGAGGAATTTTGCTTGCCTCTTGGTGCTGTTTATTGCTGCAGTAACCTTGTACCGAATACTGGCCCCTCCCCCTCTCCTTCTGTCCCTTTTCCACCAGGGCAACAAATTACACGTCTGTCACCAAATGTATACGTTCTGGTTTTGCCATACATGGTATCTGGGGCTCTGATTTAGCTGGCAGATGTGAAAAAAAAAATGACTAAAGCTTCTGAATAACAGTGCACTGCCAGTGCCCATGTTAAAAGCCCAGAAACAAAGAGGGAGAGGTTTACCAGGCATCCAAACCCTCATTACAGCTACTTCCTCATTAGTGAGGTCATTTTGGCTGGAGAGGGGGCTGTAGGTTGAGGGAGGTTGGAGATTCTGTATCTGGAGAATTATGTGACTGTCTGCTTTAGGTGCCTTTGGCCCGGAGGTCCCCCACCCTCTACCCCTCCCTGTTCTATAGAAAAGGCTGGGCCGGGCTTGGAGTCGCTAATTAATCTCTTCCTGCTTGAGCCCTGGAGCTCAGCCTCATAGCTCTGACTCCAAGGACCTGTGGCCTGCCGTCAATGCCTTCTCCTCCCCCTGCCCCCAACTGCTTCCATATCTCAGGACTTCTGGGGCCAGCCTAGAGAACTTGCCCTGAGATTGTTCCCAGCCTCTCAGCAATCCAGGTGGCGTTCCTTGGCATTTTTATCTCCCTCCCCTCACCCCTGCACGCACACATTTTTCAAATGCCAGTTCTGATGCTAAAGGAGGTCGTGAGGTTTCGGGTCGGCTCAGGGGGTAGCTCAGTCCAACTGCAATCTGTCCGCTACTCAGTGACCTCTGGGGTGAGGCTGGAAGGTGGTTATTCATGCAGGACGCAGGCATGGCTAGCTGCCTGGCCTCGGGCTTTGGGGAAGAAATCCTGCAATCACACTGGCTCAGCAGCTGCCTCTCTTCTGAAGAGCCGAGGCTCCTGTAATTTTCAGGGATCAAAGTGAAATCTGACAGCAGAGGCTACCCGTGTTCAGAGATGAGCTGCCCCAAGGTCTATGCCACTAGGGGCTTGCTGGGAGCCCCAGAGCTACCTGCTATGTCCGGAGAGAAGAGATCTCTCGCCCTGCACCCTCTGGGGCTCTTTCCTCCCTCTTCTTCACCCCCAGCCCTGCCTCCGATTGGATGATTCTGTAGAAAACACTTAGGAAGGGGAGCAGTAACTCCCCCTCTGCCTAGCATCTTGCATAGTTACAGGGGAAGCCATTTTTTCAGGGTGTGAATGTGTGATGTTCCCCAGTGCCGGTCATTTGGGAACGGACCACGGTGCCAGGAAACTGCAGCCAGCTCAGCCTGAGGCCTTGGCGTAGCTGAGCGAAGCAGCTGAAGGTGGTTGAAAATGCTATTAGCAGGCAGCCTTTGTCCAAGTGAGAAAATATACAGTGATTAAGAACCAAACTGCAGAAGGTACATTCCAGAGACACCAAAGCTTTGCATACAGACAAAGTGCTTTTCACCTTCGAGACATTTGGCAAAGTTAATCCAATAGAATTAGAATCCTGCAATGTGATGCACTAGGTTCGCAAACATCCACCCTCCACCCTAATCATTTCAGCTCTGTGGCCATCTTGATGGCTAGAAGTCTGGAAGAAGGTGGTCATGAAATCTTTTGTTTCTAAAAGGAAATGCACAAAAGGAATGGCGCCCTTTTGTGCAGTGCTTTAAGGAAAATCAACATGCTGTTCGACATGCTGTGGCTCTGTGCATTGCACTTCCAGATATTAATCAACAAAACATGCACGATCCGGGTTACCAAGAGCTTTTGCCGCTTACTTACCTGGGCGACTGAGGCCAAACTCTTTGGCTGGGAAGAGGGCTGTGGCTCAGAGAGTAGCCCTGGGGGTCAGGTGGCATATTGGGGGGTAGCAGAGCCAAGCACTGGGGACTCGGGCAGGACCCTTTCCAGTGCTAACGGAGTAAGGACATCTGAGCTGCTGCTGAGACTCTCAAGCTGATTTGCCCAGATGACCTAAGACCAAAGTTACAGATCTCAAATCCCCTAAGCCTAAATCCACGTTACTATGGGGATAGAAATCAACTGTGGTTGCCTCTGGAGGAGAAGGATGGAATTGATTGGAAAGGGGCGTGAGGGAACTTTCCAGGGTCATGGGGTGTAGGTTATACTGGTGCATACTGTTGTTAAATTCACTGAACCACACATTTCAGATCTGTTCATTTTGCTATATGTAATTACACCTCAAAAGGAAACAGAAAGATTAGGGAAAAAAATCCAGCTATCACATCTCTGCTTTGAAATTTCCCACTCCTTACTCCTTTCCAGCTGCTAGCCCTGTGACTTTGCCTTTGGGCTCAATCCAGTTCTCCCCACTCCCGGGTAGGAGAAACCCGGGTTCCTCTGCTAGAGAAACTGGAACTTGCAATAGAACCAATGTGGAACACTATTTCTCGTCCAGTGATCCAGATTGACCACTTTGTTGTGACGCAGGCATTTTTCATCCTTGCTAATGAAAAGAGTGTTGATTGGGGCTCACCCAATGACCACAGTAGCCCTCTGTGGGAGGCTCCAGAGCTGTCCTCTCAAGGAGCCTGAGGGTCACCCGTGCGTAGCTGATGCTCAGGTTCATAAATGATGAGTGTGTGCAATCATAGGCCTGGGCAGCCTTGCTGAGGAGAGCAGTCAGGAGCCTAAGAGCCAGGTGGGAAGGTAAGGGTCCGGGCTTGGGTTCGACGGGAGGGGAGGAGTCAAGAACCTGCCTGACTTCATCAGGTGACTCCCCTGGAGGCTGGTGCCCCTGGTGCCCCTTCTCCAACTGGGCAAAGCAAAAGGCATGATTTCAAAAGGGCGTATGGGAATCCTGTGACATCTCCTTTCTCAGTGCTGCTTCCGACTGGGGAGAGAGTGCCACTTGCTCGGGGGTAGTTTAGGGGTCTTAGAAGCTGGCAGAGGATGGCAGCAGAATCCATACTTAATACAGAAGAGTTTCAAAAAGCTTTCCAACACTTCATCTCTCATCTCATCAACTGACCCTCTGTTGAACTTCCTGGCAAGGGGAGCCGGGGCGGGGGCAGATGAAAGGGAAAAACCTGGTCTTGGGACTAGCCAAAGATCACACACTGCTAATCCACAGCAGGGCTAGGCGGGAGCCGCACAGGCGGAGAGGGTGCTGCTGGCTTCCTCACTCTTCAGTCATGGGGAGCGGGTGCCCGTGGCAAGATCCATTCCCAGAGTCTGTATTGCGCCTGGGCCCTTGCAGAGCTTTCTGATCCCTCTCAGGAGCTGAACGGCATTTTATTTGGCTTTAAAATATTCGATTTGACTCTTAAGAATAAGATACCACAAACATAAAACAACGCTCAAGTAAAAAAAAAAAAATGAAGAACTAGGGGAAAATGGAATGAATAATAAAAAGTTCACTGGCTAGAGAATTAATATCCATTCGTGTACATTTAAACCTGTTACAGAATAAGGTAAAAAATATGATCATAGTAAAAATAATGGATTCTTTTGAAACAGCTCGCTAACTTATGTACAGTGGTATAAACGACCAGGTTTTTGCCATGTTGACGGTGGGTCTATGCAATCTACCGGTAGTCATGTCTTCTGAAAGCGATCCCTAGAAAATGTCACTGGGGCCGTTAGCACGTTCAGACACCTTAACTCTAGCCTAGTGCTTTTTTTTTTCTTAATTTTTTTTTTTTTTTAATTTAGAAAAGGTGAGTTGCCAATGCTTCCAACTGCACAAAAAGAGAAAGGACCAACCTATTCCCCGATCTCCCAGGGGCATTCTCTTTGAATTTCTAATTCTTGCCCTATGGAGTGGCATCAATATCCCAGGTACCTTCTCTTCCTAAGTGCCTTCCTCTTCAACTAGCCCGGACCTCGATGGTGACCCCATTCCCGGGGGTACAGGTTAGCTGCCGAGGACAGTGACTAACAGCCACCGGTGGACTGCACATTGAACAACGATTGTGTGCCAAACACAGTAGGCATTTTATAGACACTTGTGCTAATGTCCACACCATCCTGGCCAGTTATGCATTACTCTAAAGTCTTAGGACGTCTTAGGTTAAAGTCTTAGGCTATACCATCTCGGCATCGATGAAGAAACAGGCTCAAACAGAGCTTGAGTTCCTTGCCTGAGGGCATCGGCTAGTCAGTGGTAGAGCTAAGTGGGGTGGCCTTCATGGGCCATACACTTTCTACTTGCTATGTGGCCGTCCCTCTCAAGGAAGGAGGCAGATGGAAAGGCTCAGAGACGAACGGCTGGCTCCTCCATGCCCACCCACATTAGGCAATCTCTTTGGGCACCCCAGGGAGATTTCCTCAACCTCACTGAGGAAGAAGCTTCCACTCCTGGAGGTGCTTGAGACCCATCTCAAGCATTTCTGTTCTGCCTGAGGTTCTTCCCCTCATCACATCTGGGACTCCTGAGAAAGAAGACGCCACCTTCTGGCTGGCAAGCTTGGCAAAGTGAGACTGGCTAAGTGCACTGAGCTGGGGCACTTATCACCACTGCCTGGTGAACATGGCTTTAGAGTGCACCTGCGGGACAGGCCGGGTGAAGCCACTATTTCTGTTTGTGCTCTTATTGGTGTCGATGCTTCTGGGGCCTCCATAGCACCTGTCCCAGGGAAGAGAGAAGCAGGTATGGTGTTTACCTTTCTCAGGAGGGGCAGGCAGAGGTGCCTTACTCCAATTAGAACCAATGCCAATTAGAACCCAGTCCCTAAATCAGGGTGTCCCAGCCAGGCTGGGGAAGCCCTCTGTGGGTGGTGTTCCTGGCCCTCTGACTCTGGCCTCCCATCATGCTCATCACTTACGGGACTCTTTGCAAGGGTTAGCCTCTGCCTGTTAATTTTGGTGGGTGGTGGAGACCTTCCCGCATGGTCCCCCAGCTGTGCAGGGACAAATCTGGAACTAGGCAGGCATGCCGGGAGTGACAAGGGGATAGCATCTGTGCCCTACTCTGGTGGCACGATGCCCAGATTCCCCAGCTTCCTTTCCAGGCTGTGCATTTCCACTTTCCCCATGCTCTTCCTGTGCATTTTCTTCATGGAAATGTCCCCCTTTTCATATCGGACCTCTTAGCTCTCCTCCCTCCGGTTCTGACTAACTCTGGCGCTCTTTCTATACTCCATGTGCAGGGAAGATCTCGGTGGATTCTCGAGTGGAGTGGAGGTGGGCATTCCGCTTGCAAGTCCCTTGGCAGTATGCCTTCCTGCAGCCCCTGCGATGCCCTCCTCTTCCCCGTTTCCTCCACCTCCTCCCCAAATGTACTTTGGGATCTTAGCTCTGGTTCGCTCCAAGTTAGGCAAAGGTCAAAAGACTCAAGGAAACAGGGACATGGCTGTGTTGCTATTGGGCAGGAACTTGATGTTTTTTCCAAGTCGGACGTTCAAGTGACCCTTGACCATGGCTCTAGGGGAGAGAGCCACTGAAGTTTCATGGAAGAGACAGCAGGAGGAATCATTTGCTTGGCAGTGTGGGACTCTTCCTGCAGAACCACGGGGACTCTAACTCCACCCCCCAAGGGCACCTCTCACCTCCTACAAACATGTTCACCCAAAACTCATCCATAGGTTGGGGTCCTTGGTTCAGCCAGCTGCCAAAGCAGAGCCTAGAAGGCACAGGTTGTCAACGTGAGGACTGCTCCCCCTACCCCCCCACCGGGCCCAAAGCACAATCTTCCCATAAATGTCCACGTCCATTTGGACACAAATGCCAAGGCAGCCTTAGTTCTCGTTCCTCTCTTCCACCAGAAATGCGCTTCAGTGGGCATTCACCACATATGTATTTCTAACCTGAAAAAGTGCAGCAGGGAATGGGCCAAGCGGCATCTTCAAGGGATCTCTAGATAGAAACTTGGGTCACTGAAAGTCCCATCCACTGAGAACCTTCTTCCTTCCCTACAGACCCTTTTTACAGGTTGTCACGATGCTATTGGTGCCCGTGGGACAGAGGACAGGCGGTTGCCCTGCCTTCTCCCTTGATGGCCTAGTAGGTAGACATGTGAGATTTTCCATGTTTCCGCAAGACTTGGCCCTGGGCCACAGAGGAAGGATTACGGAAGCTGTAACCAGGAGATGAAGCCTAAGGATGCTGCTGTTGGATTTCAAAGCATCTTCAAAGGTAGTGAGCGTTTCTGTCCTGTTCTGCTAGGGGTCCAGGGGAAGCGCGTTACAGGGTCAGTACCTAAAGACATTATCTGCACATCACCTCTGAGACAAGGGACTTCTCTTCGCATCATTTCTGGACCCCTGGCTCCTGGTCTCTTGGGAAGAAAAAAACCATGGGTGCAAAAAAAAAAGGGGGGCCGAAACGTGGGGACACCAAAAACTAGGCGCTGCTGACTGTTCCTGGGACGAGGGTGTGGGAACAAGAGTGATAGGCAGAGACAAGGCCACAGACAAACAGATCATCTCTTCTGGATTTTGGAGCACCTTCTGTGCAGAAGGATCCCCCAAAAAGTTAGAGAGTGCGGACGCCGGGATCACTCACCCACTGCTGGAAGGAAGCCACCTCGGGGGTGAAGTGCAGCGGCCATTCTGACTCTGCGCCAGCAGCACTAGGCAATTGTGTTTTTAGGAAGGGAAGTGAAGAATAACTTATCCAGCTGAAACCATGAACACCTGTGGCTTTAGGGGTGCCCCTGCCCAGACATGCACACAGCTGCGGGAGCATGCGATCCACGCGCCAAGGCACATGCGAGTCTGCAGCGTATGTTACTTGCGCACCATACGCTGAACACAGAGGCGCGGGTCAGGCAGGCAGCGCGTGCACCTGTGTGGACAGCTGTGCCCACGTTCACGTGCATGTTCACACCACAGGCACGTACACAAGCATCTCAAGCAACCATGTGATCGGCTGCAGAGCTTTGTACGAGGCTCCGAAGAGGCCAATCTTGGACAAGCACTGCAAACTTGAGGCATTTACCTTCAGATACACATATAAAACCAGAATTCTCCCCAGGAAAAAGCCATGTGTGTCAGTGGAAATGGCCCCTCTGCTTCTGTTTCTGCCAGTCCTACAAGCAGAAGCGTGGACCCCGGGGGTCTGGTTGAGGAGGGATTTCAAAGCATCCCCTGACACTTGCTTCTGACTCCTCCCACAACCCCACTCTGTAGTATGTGGCCACAAAATACAAGCTTTGGTTTATCCGGCAGGGGGAGCAACCAGACTTGGGGAGGTCATACTGCTCAGGGCGGCTCCAGGCAGGCAGACAGCAGAGAGGTGAGGGTTTCTGGGAATGAGACTTCCTTCTTGGGGAGCGCTACATGTGGGCGGGGGGTGTGGGGGGGCTGGATTTCACGCTCTGCTCATGGGGAGAACTACTCCTCACCTGTGGCTGGAAGCAGAAGGTGTCTCAGACTTGTGCACCTCAGTAGAGGGGTGCACATGCCAGATCCTGACAACGTATGCGATGTTTTCCAGGTGGCTGTCCCTACCCCCAGCACCATACAGCTCCCACAGCCTCCAGGGAGGTGCTTAGGGGCCCACAGGGCAGAAGCTGACCTGTCAGTCGCCTTGGTCCCTCCATTCCCAGGGAAAACATTGGCTCTGGACTTTAAAAATAAGCCAGTAGTAATAGCTACCATATCGAGTCATTCTAATGAGCTGGTCACTGTAATAACTAGATGTGCTTTGGACACACTGTCATATATGAGATACACACATACCTGTCCCCGACTGCAAATGAACATAACGATACCTACCTTGGAGAATGTTGTTGGAAATTAAGTAAGGTAATAAAAGCTCAGCATGCGGCGGGGGGTGGGGGGGGACAAACAACAACATAATAATGAAAATAATAATACAAACGGTTCTACTTGAGCACGTATACTGCACTCGGCTAAGCACTCTGCTAAGTGTATTTTTCCCCCGCTTAATCGTTTCTTTTTGTCTCCCTTTTACAGATGAGGAAACCAAGGCTTAGAGAAGCTGCTAATTGGTAGAGCTGGAGTAGAACCAAAGTCCCTCGCTGACCAAGCTCAGCATGGTGTGGACGCCCACAGTATGCGAGCCCCCAAGAAATGGCATCGACTACCATTATGCCTTCATTTAGTGCCAGCATCCACCCTGTACGGTGGGTACGGCTGTGTTATACCCATCGGGCAAGCAAGGAGCTTCCCTGGGGTCTTATGCCAACATCAGGTGGACCGACAGGATCCAGCCAAGGCTGTCCATCTCGAACCCAGTCCACTTTTGTGCATTCTGCTGGGCACCGAAGGGACCTTGTTCTCGGGGCCAAACGAGCAGGTCGTCTTCAATAGGGGATGAGAAGGTAGCTGGGGGAAATGTCACTGCCAAGTTCCAACAACATTTGACCCTAGGTGGTTGGTGCTGCTCAGGCATGCCCCAGATGTGACGACCTGGCTACCGGTGGGTGGGGAGCAGTCTGGACAGCTCCTGGCAGTGAGCCATGAGGAGCCTCCCAGAGTGCAGTCCCCACGGGGGCAAGGTACACCTCACTGTGCATTTAGTTATTCATGCAGTCCTGGGGAGTGTGGATAGGAAGAGGACCCTGACACTAAAGCTGAGCAAAGATGCTGAAGGGCAGGGGGGGGGGGACCCCAGCGGCCACCTCCCCACCACTCCTTCTTGGTGATCCTTCCCATTACCTCCTACAGGTCTAGAAACAATTTAAGAAAAACTATCATTGAGACCTAGCAAATGACAGGCTTTGGAGCTGTGTCATTACCAAGGAAACCGCCATCAAGTACGTGATCGCTGGGATGCGATCACTCAACACACGCTAATGGTGGACTCTTTTTACATATTTAGAATAATGGATGCTCTGGAACCTTCTAGTATCATCCAGGACAGAAAATCCACCAGAATTTCCCTTCTACTTTCGCTATAGGTTGGATTGAGTTTTATATCGGCTGCTCTATCCTCTACTTTCCAACTTAATCTGTTGTGATGTAAAGGCCAGGTCCTCTATCCATGCCTGATAGTCTGTCTTTTCCCATTAGGCGTGGGGGTTCAGATGTACCCTGTTCTTGGTGCAAACGAGAAAGGCCAGGATCATGGCATGGAAACGTTCTCCAACCCTGTGAAAAAGCATGGATGCCTTCTGGATCCCCATACCTTTCCCTCCCCACCCCTTATAGCCAGGCACTGATGGTGCCTGCTAGAGTTTTAAAGGTCTGTCGGAGGGAGCACAGTACCAATCAACTGTAACTGGGTTTTCTTTAGCTTAAAAAAAAAATGTCTTATTAAAACTTTGCTGAGTTTACGGGGATCGCCATGTTTAATGAGAGGCCTCGAAGAATTTGAAAGCAAGAGATGAGGAGAGGAAAAAAGCCATAAGCTGTAATCACCATAATTATACAATCCCATGATGAGTTGGAAGCAGCCCCGGTGAAGCCCGAGAGAAGAGGGAGTGTCATCCACAATCGTGCTGGTCTTCGGGACATCTGGGAGGAATGTGACACGAGAGCCCTTCCCTCCCCTGAGTTGGGCTGAAGATGAGTCCTCAAGGCAGAGCCCAGGAGGAGGGGGCCTCCAGAGGGCAGTTTCTCCTCGGTCTAAGGCCTCTGGGGGGCATGTTCTGCTCCTGGCCAGGCGGAGATGGAGCTGGTGCCAGCCGCCCACCTGGAGTCTGTAACTGGCATTGTGGGAAGGGGCAACTGGCATCCTCTTCTTTCCTGCTTTCAAAAATCCACCCTTCCTGGATGGCAATGATGACAGGCCAAGCTTTCTCCGACTCAGAGCCAGGGTGCCCCACGCACATGCCCACTCCGGCTGTGCTCAGCCTGATGGCACTACAGCCGCTCAGCTGCCCTGTGCCAGCGGGCGCCTGTGTCCTCTGCTCGCTGACCTCCTTTCAGGCACTGGGGGGAGAGAGCCCTGTTGCCAGAGGTCAGCTGCAGCAGCAGCAATTGGCTTAAAAAAAAAAAAAAAAAGAAAAAACCAACAACAACAAAAGGCAAGGATGACACGTGAAGGGCAGTAATTCCGCTACTTGACAGTTTCCCCTGCTTCGCCTGTGTCATCACCTGGCTTTTTCTCCCCCAAGGCAGAGGCTAACCTGACTCTTACATCCTTCTCTCCCAATCTCAGCCAACTCCCTTCATAGGATCCCCTCTCCTTTTCTAAGGCTCATTTATAACCCATAGAATAAAATGGCAGTAGGATCCATTTAACAAATGTCTAATGCATCAGAGGATTCCAGCTACAAGAGATGATAGAATCCAGTGCAGAAGCCTACTCTACAATACCCTGGGCCGTTCAGCTTCTGAGCGTTTCCAGGGAGCTCAGTGATCCTCCAGGGGATGTGTCCCGTTGTTGGGAAGTTGCTACTGTTAGTCTCCAGTAGACTGGCCCTCCCTGTATCTTCTACCCGTTTGTTCTAGCTTTGTCTGGAACTACCCAGAAAGGTCTGCTTACTGCAGGAGGCAAACACAAATACATCTCGCGATGGTTATCTAGCCTCCTGAGGGACTAGACCTCTTTATCCTACCTGACATACCTTCCCCAGTTATTCTCTACCGAATTTTCTCAAGATTGTTCAAGTTCCTGATAAAATGTGGGGGCTTAGAACCAAGACTCAATACAGTCTAGAGCAACATGAAAATCAGTGAGACACTTTTTTTAGTCCTTTCACTTTTGTTATTACAGCCTAAAGTAGCTTTTCTCTTAAAAAAGGCAATCGGGTCTTGCTTTTGCTTATATTAAGCTTATAGCTAACTACAACCCCAGATTTTTTTTTTTTTAACTTGAATTACAGCAAAGTCTACAAATGTCATTCTGTAGTTATGAGACAGAATGATTTTTAACCTAAATTTTATCTGGTTCAATTGTTTTTGACCCATCATCCCACCTGAAGGAGATACTTTTTGAAGGTAATTCCATTACCTACCAAACGAACAACACCTCGTAGGCTGGGATCTCTGAACATGACTGACATGTTTTTCTCTTCATCTGAGTCATCAAAAAGGATGTTGATAGGGCAGGGCCATGTGGCCTACAACCAGAAACTGCCTTTCCGGTTGACACAGATCTATAGAACTCACCCTCTTACCAGCCATTAAAATGCCACGAATGTACTTGCTTTACCTAATTATGGGCAAACACAGAGAGAGTGCAGGTGGAGGGGGGGAAGGGCAGGAATGGATATTGTTTTCAACCTTACTGCATTACCAGCAGGTCACGAATAGATACTCTCCGGAGCAGGGGGTGTAGTTACGATAATCATCCTTCCGCAACCAGCCCGGCTGACAAGGGCAATGTGGAAAGTTCCTGCTGAATATTACGCCAGTGAGAACCATTTCTGTTGGGGGGCTGTGGTGCTCAGGTCGAAGGGATTTGGCCGTGATTAGGAAGAGTGCACGGATCACTACCAGCTGGGTCCTGCCGCTGCTGGGGTGGTCACACACTCCCAACCCTGCCTCGCCTTCCCGTCTGTGGGGGAGCCACCGAAGGCTCCTTCTCTCACTGGCCTTCAGGTGCCATGGCCAAAGTGAAAATTCCCCTGCTCTGAGCCCTCCTCAGCCCCCCATGCGGTGTCCCATTTAGCTTTCTGCTTCATAGCAACATTTCACAGAGTGTTCCTGTGTAAAGTTTTACATCCCGCACCCTGTGCTCCTAGGGTTTCTATCTTGCCCTCCTTCCGCAATGCTGAGATTCCCAAACTTGACTTGAACCAAGGGTACTCACTTGCCACTTGCTGTACAAAAGGGGAGACAGAGGAGCTCATTTTGGGGGAACGCTGTGGCGGTCTTACTTCTTTGCCTTCAAGGTCCTTAGACCTAGAGCTCTCTGACGTCTACTGTTCCAGCCTGGACACAGACACCCTTGGGTCTCTTCTCCCTGACCTTGACAGCTTTGTCCCCTCTCTAGGTTCCTGCTATTCCAAAGCCCAACACCTGGGGGTTTCTCTCTTTGCCCGCCTTGGCCCCCTGGCAGGACAGAGGTGGATTCCACCCTTTGAAGAAGTGGGTGTCCTGTCCCGCTGAGTGGTCTTCCCTCCCCACTGATCATCCCACTGTGGTCGCCTTCACCCCCTGCCTTCTCACTGGACAGATGGGAGCCCACGGCTGTTCCCATGTGGCTGCCGGGGGGGCAGGTGCCAAAAGTCTGACTGTGTAAGTGACAAGGAACAGGCTGAAATCCCACAACCGCATCAGCTACTTTTAAAGTGAGAGCTCCTTCTAGAAGGACGTCTTTCCTGAGTGGGGGTTGAGAGGAAGGCTCTGCTATGGCAAAGGGCTGCAGGTCACTTCCCGAAATAGATTCCCGCCTGGCACACGCAGACACAGTTTGCCCCCAGCCTGCCTTGCGGGAGACTGGCAGGGTATGCGATTTGGATCTGAATCAGTGGCTGTAAACACACAGCTGTGCCTTTCTGCCTCAGAGGAGTTTGATTTTCACTTGACTGCTCGGCGCACTGGGGTCTGGAGAAGGCAAAAGAGGGCCTGGGTGGTGGGGAGGGAGGGCTGGCGAGAGGAGGCGGGAGAAGCTTTGCAGAGCACGTGCCCCATGCGTGGGGAGGCTGAGTCACGGCTGGGTTTTCTCTCCGAGGGGACACTCTGTGGGGGAGGGGTTTTGGGCTGCTTTGGGCTGACAGGTGGAACCATCAGCTGCAACAGCTGGGGGTTCCTCCTTCCGAGGGAGTGGCAGGGTGTAGGGCTCAGTTTCTCCAAACTGACAATGTCTGACTCTTTTTGGTGAATAAAAATCTTAACTTCCCCGGAGTCTCAGAAGACCCGAGCCCATCTCCTGCCACGGGGAGTCACCTCTAGCCCTTTTCCTTTTCTGCACCCCGGCAGCCAAGCTGATTCGGTTGTTGTCTTACAGTTTCTAACGGACTTTGATATTTGCATGTCAAGCTACAATACTGTAATAATAAATACGCTTTCTGAAGCTTTACTTGGAGCCAGGACGGAGAGAGGGGCGGAGGAGGCTTAATGACCACTGCCTATAACCAGTATAGCCTGGACTCTCAGAACCTCCTTTTGGTCACCTCTAAGAGAGGACAGAGAGCAGCAGGATGACGCTGAGGTCCCCGGATGCCCACACTGCCTTCTTTCCCATGCCCCACAGTGCATGGGGTGATGTCGCAGCACCCACATGGGAGCACACCCCCTGCCCGGCTGACCTCACCCCCCACCTCCCGCACACACCCAGCTGGGCATCCTTCCAGAAGGGCAGGGACTCCAGAGCTGGCAGGGGTGACCCGCATGTGTTGCCCACCCTATTTCTGGTGACCCCTCCCTTCCTGCTCTCCAGGGGTCACACTGTGTGAGTGAGCCCTGGGGACTGGAGCAGGCCTATGACTTAGATAGCCGGTGGCACACTTAGTTCTGCTAGTGCCTTATCCTCACATCCTTGCCCAGGGCTTTTAAGTCCAGATCCAACTCCATGCTCTCCATGGTTTCTGTCCCGGTCTCCAAGGCTCGCAGCCACTTTCCAAGCAGGAAGGTGACTCTTTGCTCATTCTGAGAGATGATGAGCACAATTCAGGAATCCTAGCCTAGGAAGAAGCACAGACCTATGGGCACTCCCAGCTGGAGCAGGCTGTAGAGATTATTTAGTCCAAGCTATTGTACGTAGGAGGAAACCAGGGCTCAGAGAGGGCTGACCACTTCCCTGAGGCTGCACAGCTAGCATGCTGAAGCTAGGAGCAGGGGCCGCTGCATGGGGGCTTGCTGACGAGTTCCACCCGGTCCCGGAAGTCCTCACTGCTCAAGAGGGGCAGGTTTTTAGGCTTTCCTTCCCAAATGCCACTATGCAAGTCCCCCTCCACGTCTAGGTGGGCTGCGGTTTCACTACAGCTGGGCCTCAGGGCACTGGCGTGGGAGAGGCGAGCGCAACAGTCTGACCCAGTGGTCCCAAAGGGGCCCAAGGACTGTTTGCAATCCAAACCAACCCCATGTAATGATTTTTAACTGGTAGTCCTTTGCTGGAAGCCCAAAAGGGGTTTTTTTTTTTTTTTTTTTGACTAAGGTCGAAGCCCTTCGAGGGGCTCTGCTGAATCTAGGTACTTGAGAACTCATTCCACCAGAGTGGGAGGCTGTTTCCCATGATACACTGCAGAGGCATTGGGTGGGGGGAACAGCCTCCTGGGGAGGGAGCTGACCCCGCTCTGTTCCTGGAGCACCCTGGTTGTCTGCCGGCTGCCTCGCCTGCCAGGAGCCTCAGCCTTCCACTTCCTGATCGGGCCTGGAGCTGGGTGGGGGTTCTTCCTGCAGAGCTGCCTGTGAAGGAGCGGAGGTGGGCTGCTGACTTTTCCCCTCTCATTAGCTTTTCTTTTGGCCAGGGAGGGAGGAAAGGCAGAGGGAGGGAGGGAGGGGAGGGGGAGGGCGGGTGACAGCTGGCTCCCAGGGCTTCCGGGTCTCTGACTTTCCGGCTGCATTCCTTGGCAGGCAGGCGGGAGGGAAACGCCTGTTTGGAGATGCCAGTCTCCCTCAGCTGCGGGGCCTGTGGCTTCAACTCCAAGGAGCACCTTGACAAAGCTCCACGGCCATGTTGTCTCAGGCGGGTGGACCCCTGGTCCTCAACTCCTCTCTCCTCTGTGGCCTCCAGTGCTTGCTCGGGCACCTGCAACCCCATTTCCCAGCTTTGGAGCCTGAGGCTACAGCCGAGGGAGCTGCGCCTTAGGTGAAAGCCTCAAGGGAGGCTGATGCCAGTGTCACTCGGGCTGCCATTTCCCCTGCCTCGAGTGCATCACCCCCCTGTGGCCTCTTCCATGGGACGGTACGAAAGAAGAGGACCTTCTCTAGCTTCCCCTCCCCAGGCTGGAGTGCTCGCCAGGTGGCTTCGGCCACCACCCAGAGAGGGACAATCAGATTGCTGCTGCTGAGCCTTTGGCCGAAGGCGTTTGCATCTTCACACCCTCCTCCTATGCATCCCGGGGCCTGTGTGTCAGAGTCAGCCTAGCGGTAGGGCCTGAGGGGATGAGCGAGCCTAAGAGAGAGCAAGGGGACAGCGGGACTTTCGGCTCTGGCCACCCTCCCACCCTCCATGTCGTCTGTCAACAGCAAAACCAGGAGGACGGCGGAGAATGGCAGGAGGCCGGGCACTGGCATCTCTCTCCACAGAGAAGCCCCTGCTCCACCAGTCGGCAACACCGGGGCTCCCGCCAAGGACTGTGAGGAGAGGGAAGGTGATGGAGAGACGGCCCACGATGATGCCAGATCCTTCCTGCTGCATATTTTACAGCCGTTGTGAAAGGGAGCTTCTCAGTAAGTAGGACTAGGGGAGACAGGCTCTGAATCCGTGTGTGGGACGCCCCCTTGTGAGGCGGCTATGTGTTATAGTTCTCCAGCTGGGGCTCCTCGGATCAGACCCACCATGTACAGCGGTGTGGGTCATTCACTACACAAGGGCAGCTGAAGGTCGAGTAGGGGCTGAACTCCAGCCTGCACTGTGCTTGTCCAGCTGGGCATCTGTGGGGCTTGGGCCCATCAGAGGAGTCCTGTTTTCTGTTTTGAATGAAGGTATAACATGGGCTAGTTGCACCATGCCATAGACTTTCAGCTATGTTTGGTCTTGAACCCGGGTCTTTCCCGTCTGTCAAATAAGCAGAGCTTCGTGAAGGCTCTGCGGCTCCAGTGAACCCAACTACGTGATGCTCAGCACAGCATATCCCCAGACATTGGCTTTGTATATTCAAGTTCTGGGTGACTCCGAGTGAATTTCCATTGGAAGGAGAAACTCCCACAGCACTGCCTCTATTGGGGATTGCAAGGTATCTGCACCCAAACTAGTATGGCCCCAGCAGCTTCCATGAACCACTTTAAACTACTCCCCAGGATCTCCTGGAAAAGGGGCTGTGTCTGGCCTTTAACAGATAATCCCTCCACGTCATAATACATCTTAAGACTTGGAAGGAACAATCTGCTTTCTCCAAAGCTTCTTTTACCAAGAAAAGAAAGGAAATTGATGATGGGAGACTATCTGACTGAACTATCCAACCACCTGGATTAACGTTGCTTGCCACCAATTAGTCCTAAATGGCAGGTGGCCTCATATTCTTGGTCCATGAACTGCCTACCTTTACTCCTTCATGTTTCATATTAATCCCATGACACAGAGGGCCTTTTTATACATATTTCCCAGCACCGTGGGAATTCTATTGAACTATCTTTCAACGAGTTTTATAGTTTGCAGTATACAGCAGATGACATATTCATATAGACCTTCTTTTAGAGAAATCTAGCATTTTATGTATATTATATCCAGAAAAATGGCTATCAGATTGCAAGGCATATTGGTTGGTTGGTTAATTCCATTTGATTGGAACACTGGGCTGTTCAGACCAAGTTCTTGGGTTCCAGCCTCACGTACTCTGAGGGTTGCCACTATTCTACAGCCATAGGCCATTTCCTCCAACACAGCCATATCTTGTGGGTGTGTGGTGTTGTCGCAGGAGTACAGGGAACACGGATGCATCCATGCAAATCCATTTCCGCCACTGGAACCAAGAGATTGGAATGCACCACCCATTAGAGTCTTCATGAAAGGGAATCTAGAAACTTTTTGTTTGAAGTTTGGCCCTTCTATTATATAGATGCGAAAAATCTCAGGAGCTTGGAAGATTTTTTTTCTCCTTCAGCCAGCCTTGAAAACATCCCTGCACACTTGAGACGCTGGGAAGATGTCTGGTGCTTTCTCATTCCACATACTTTGTTAACAGACTTTGGAGGACCACTGACCCAACACTACTTCTGGGTTGAAGAGGCATCATTAAAAGCTCTTCACAGAGTTTCACTGAGATCATTCAGGCCTTTCCTGATACCCACGTCTCATAAAAAGCAGCCTGGAGATGTTTGAACATCTTGTCTGGGTACCAGCCTTCCTCTCTCCCACCCTCGGCCTACAAGGTCAACCTGAAGGGCTTCCAGGGGGCTCTGAGAGTTCTGTTGCCTTGCGTTTGCATCTAGTGGTCCAGCTTGCCTCACGGTATACTCTGGGTTCTTCAACAAAGTTCTTAAACATCGTCTACACACAGCATGCAGTCCTCAAAACCAATAGGGAGGGACAGGTTCCCACCACTCTCCGCAGGGCCTCAGGGGTGGAGAAGCTCCAGAAGGCTTTGTCTCTGGCAGCCTGTGGCAGCTTGTTAGTGTGTGAAGCCACATAGCCGTGGCAAAGCAGCCGCAAAGACACACAGGGGACCAGTAGGCCTTGCATTCTGCAAGTTCTGATTTCTCATGAGGAAAGCCCATAGAGAAGACCAAAGAAGGGATGAGCACCCATATTTTAATTGCCACCTACTACACTTATTGTGATGATCACATCTAGCAAATTCAAAATAATGTTTAAATTCCGTTAAAATGCATCTGGCTGTGACAGGTAGTTGATGAGGTTGCTTTCAGCCCAGAATTCTTACAATTTATGTTAAAAAGATGAAATAAAGATACTAATCACACGATAGTTAGGTTTACAAGGACTCTCCTCCTCAACAGAGAAAGGGGAGTGGGGGAAAGGGCAAATCAGCATCAGTGGGTTTCTGTCCTTTGGGAAGGGAAGTGTGGCCAGTTCCATGCATGGCCTTCCTGTTCCCTGGCTGCCATTTTGGTTCCCACTGGCTTGATGTTAACAATGCAGGCTGGGCCCCATGAACTCAGCAGCTCATTCTGATGAGCGAGTGAATGCGTGAGAACGAGTCCTTCCTGTACAGTAAGCTCTACACTCGAATCTTGGAGAGAATGGCATGAAAAGGAGAGATGGGTCTGTGCTGTTCTACAGACCACAGTACAGAACCTCCACTATGCACCATGGGGAAGACCTACTCGTTCAGCACTGTCGCCTGTTACCATGGGGTTTCCTATATGCCACTCTTGCACTCTATAACCCTCGAATCTCGATGTGCATGGGAAATAGGCCACTTCCCTACAAGAAGAGTGAACCTGTAGCCCACCTGTACTCCCTCTATCAGAATCAGGACAAGGCCTTGCTCCTGGGAGGACTTGTTTTTTCCTCCACCCCTCGGTGGCTACTGCCCTCCTCTCCCTGTTACGCTACGCGGATGAGGCTGACAGGGGCTGTAAGGGATGTCGGAACTCATGCAGAGGCCACTAATACACACGCCAGCTAGACTGCATCGCCAGAACCCATGCAGCACGGCCACCTTCTGCACACGCAAAAGCTGCCACACAGCAACATTAGCTCGCGACCTGCACCTGCGTGATTGCCAGAGTTCATTCACAGAGGGAAATTTGGAAATTTTTTTTTTTTCAGGTGAGCTATGGCTCTGAGCCAATTTAGTTCATGGTACAGTTCAATGGCCTTCTCCCTGGGCTGCTGCAGAAGATGCACAGGCCGAGCGGCCCCAAGGGCAGCACGGTCCCTCCTCCCCAAAGCCCTGAGCGGAATATCGAATGCAAGGCCCGAGGCAGGGCGGTTGTGTGTGCACCTTCTGCAGAGGGAGCCGCTTGGTCTCTTGCAAACCCATCCCTAGAAGAGAAGCTGCAGATGCTCGCAAAAGAAAAGGGGTGTATTGAGTGGGGAAAGCGCTGGACTCCCTCCCGCCTCGAAGGAAACGACGACGACGACGACGACAACAACAATAACAACCGAAGAAACAAAATAAAAAAAAAAAAAACCCAGAAGAAACGTTGAGGGAAGAAAACCAGCTGAACTTACCACACTGCGAGTGAACTTTTCTAAGGAGGTTCTACGACCTTGCTCACTTTCTGGCTTTAGGGGAAAAAAAAAAAAAAGGTAGGGAGAAAAATACAGAAAAAAAAAATCTTCAGCTTACACGTGGTTTCCAAATAGCAGCAGCGGCAGCTAATGAGCAAAAACAACAGCAAAACAGGGCGAAAAAATGGGAAAAGAGAAGCGGCCAGCGCTGTAGGTGAGTCAGTGGGAGAGACAGAAAACAAGCCTGCCGGAAATGGTGCTGCCTCTTGGAGCAGTTAGGAGAGAGGGGTGTTTGCTTCTCTAGGGGCCATCTGTCGCGCTGCAGGGCTCGGAGTGGGAGCGCCTGTGCCTTTGCACGGGGCCACGGTCAGCAGTTTGGAGCGGCCTGCTCCACTGGCTGTGCTCATGGGCAGGAGCCCCTGGTGTGTGTCCTTTAACCTGCAGGCAGACATCTAGGGCCCCAAGTGGGGACCCAGAACAGACTAGCTCTGAGGGCCGGGTGGTCTGTCGGGGATGCTGATGAGACATCAGGAAGTGGCCATGGGCAAGGTGAGGTCGTCAATTGCATCTACAGTCTGGGTTGGGATTCTGGGATTTTCCCACCCAGATGCAGCCAGAGAGTTTGCTAACTTTGGTGACTGCCTAGTGGCCACCTGTTGACTTTCATTCTGTGTTCTTAGAGCAAGGAGTGTCTACGCATGCCCTTTTATTCGGCAAAGGGCCTTGGGCCTCAGAAGGAGTGTTTTGGACAGTAAATGCTCTCTCGGTATGCAGGCAGGTGACCCCTTCTAAGTTTTACACAGGGCAGGCTACAGGAGGCTCAAGGACCGCTGTGGAGAACTCTTAGCTAAGGAGCCCGTGACATGGACCAGAAGAGACAAAGCCCGTGAATGCTCCCCCAAGCCTAGTCACTCACTACCACAGAAGGAGAGGAGGCTTTGGTGGGCACCTGACCCTCTCCCTAAGTTTCTAGCTTTTCTGAGAGGTTTTGGGAGAGAATTACATCCCGAATCTTTGCTAGTTTATCCCAGAGCCCTGTTCCAGGGTCCTGAGCCCGAGGCTGGGAAATCTGGAGAGTACAATCACTCACATGGACACACACACACACACACACACACAGAGCAAATAATGGAAACTGGAGAGCTGCACAAGCAGCTGGGTGTCTGTGGGTCTCCAGTGTGCCAAAAGCAGAGGGGCAGGCAAAGGGCAGCCGCCTGTCTGTGTGGACAAGGTCAGAGGGCTTCTTTGGCAGTCATGGCCCCGTCCCCTCAGCTGGCTGCCGGAAGACAGGATGTTGCAGAAGGAAAACACAACACACACACACACACACACACACACACACACACGACACCCCACGGTAGAGCCAGGCTGGTCTTTCTCCTTACACAAGGAGCCAAAGGGTACCATACCAAGTCTCGGCTCTGGGGACAGCAGGACTCAGCTTCAATCGGTGGGCGGCCCGAGGTGGCACACACTTGGCTTGGGTCAGGCTGCTCCTGAGCCCTGCAGCTAGCACGGTGTGCCTACCACTCCTGACCTCTGGCTACTGGGCTGGTGTTTACAGAGGGTCGCCGTCAGCCTGACTCACTTGGGTTCCTGCCTTGCATGAGCCCTCCGAGCTACCCTGGAAAATCATCATGGGTGCTTAATTGTCCCGGAGGAGCCCTCAAAACCCAGCTCACCTGCCCCTTGAGAACCTGGTTTGCCAGAGTGACTAACCTTATCTTTGACATCATTAGGACAGAGGGTGAACTAGGGATGAAGGCTCAGGAGGCTGTGGCTCCAGACTCCATCACGAGATGGAAAAGCAGAAAAAGCGAGGCCCGTCCACGTCCCCTCTCGTAGCTGGAGCTTGTGACTCTCACGTACCTTCATGATCTGGACATTTATGTCACATGGAAAGCCCATCTCTGAAATCAAGGCACTCTAGGCCTACCTGAAAATGCTGAGTTACAAATCCAGTCCACACCTGGAGACTCTCAGGGAGAAATGGGAAAAAAAAGTAGGTTTTGTCACTGTTTTTGGCAACAACTGACCCCTGGATATTGAAAGGGTGTTGGCATCGGTAAGAGCTTTTCTGCCGAAGAACGTCCTATAATCTGGGGGCTGGGAGGGTAATTCTAGTGAGTTTCATGCGTAATGTTTCACAGGAAAGCTGTGGGTTCCTCCCTCACGTGACCTCCTCCGGGATCGGGAGGACTTGCAGGCACAGGAGTATCAGCTCCACTCCCTGAGCCCGGGGTGTGCTCTCCCCTTGAGTTCAAAGCCACAAGGAGACTGAGTGGCTCCTGGCTTCTCCTGGGTATGTAGACGGGCTCGGAGGGGCCGGACTGCTAGAGCCTCAGAATTTCTCCAGACTGTGATCAGTTCAGGGTCTGGAGCCACGAGAAAGGGGAACGTTTGCTTCGACCATCTCCCATGAGATCTGGGCTGGAGATACCAGAAGTATCCATAACCTTTCTTGAAAAAAATGGGCATCTGATGTTCCCCTCCATCAGAGCCCCCTCTACCTACATCCTCCTGTAAGGGAGCTGGCAAGAGGCCAGGCTTTCCATTTTCCATCACAGTAGTGACATTTGATGGACAGGGTGCAGGCAACCAATAAAGCTGGGTTTCTGACAACCTGAGCTTTCCAGAAGTCCTCTTTCCCTTCTCAGACTATCAGGGATTTTCTCAGGGCTATCTAACAGCAGGATAGCAGGATATAAATGCTCTTCTAGACTCTGGAGTTAAATGGTACTGACCAGATACGCAGACAGGATCCTGGCACATGAGGTCGACAGTACACAGAAAGAAGGGCTGCGTGGCTGGGGGGACGCGGCCTGACAGACAGTGTGGCGGTGGACAACCACATGCTTAGGGACTGGGGCTGGCTGGCTGGGAGGGGAGAAGAGGGGTGCACATAGCTAGCGTGGCACGAAAGTGTGGATTTGAGTGCAAGGAGAGCCACACTTAACCACATGTGGGTCTCAGAGCACAGGTGGCAAAGTGTAGAGGGTTCGCAGGGATACTGGAATCCTGGGCCATCATCTCTCCTGCCTCCCCTTTCCCAGACCCCATGCCCCTCCCTGCTCTCCCTTCCCTCCTTCCCCAAATCCAGCTGAGTTCCTCCTGCTTCAGTTGCCCCTCGCCACTGACGTGCCGAGGGTCCCCGGGCACCCCCCCGCCCCCAACTCCAGACGTCAAGGTCTGCAGGGAACATGACTTGATTCCAAGGGGAGGAGGAATAAGAAGCTGGGGTGCACCTACTTTATGGCTAAAAGAAAAGGCAAACGCTGTGGGGTCGGGGAGGGAGGGGAAAGGGGTATCAGGGAGGGAATGATCCCAGGAATGACTTCCGGGACCAGACTGGGAACTGGAGGAGGGGCTCGGCACGTGTAAGATTTTCTACCCAGATGTTCTGCCCCGATCCTTGCCTCATCTTCATCCCTGAGTTGGTCAGGGAGATAAAATCTGTAGTGAGGGGGTTGGATTTTGTAGTGAGGGTCTCTTTCTGGTTTCCTGAGGGACTCGTTGGGGTCACTGCTAGCCCTGAATCCTTGTGCCAAGCCACTGTGGACTCAGTATTTGGTTACGCTCCCTGCTGTGGGCAGAACACTTGCAGACCAAGGTAATGGGAACATGGAGACAGGAAGCCACACTGTGGACCTTGGTGGCGGCTGGGGGTGGGGGTGCTGGGGTGGTGACAGTTCTGTCTTCCCTTAGAGAGGGAGCAGATAGAGAAGGGAAAGAAGAAAAGAGAAAATAAATAAAACCCAAGGGATGATAATCTCATTTCACGCCAGCAGCAAGCAGCAGGCAAGGGTCAACAGTGCTAAGAAAGGCGGGCCTGCCCTTCCCAATGATACCTTCTTCTTGGCCAGCAGCAAGTCCTGGTAGGCATTTGACCGGAGGAAGCGGGCATAGCTGTCACTCTTCATCAACTTGTAGATGTGTTCCTGGGAGGGGGAAGAAGTGGGAAGATGCAAGAAAGAACTATCAGCCACAACCCAACTGGCTAAGGGGAATCACAACCCAACTGGCCACTGGTTTAGGAAAGAAACACACAGGCATGCTTCCGTGTATCTAGAAACACTTGCAATGTTTGTTTTGTTTTGCCCCACCCAGAAACACCAAACAAAATGTATTTTCTCTCTTAGCATGAAACATCCTCAAGGGTCATGTCCCAAAGTCTTTGTAATTTGGCCTTGGTGCCATGTTGAGATGCAATATTGCTTAATGATTAAAACCACAGGCACAGCAATGAGAAGGACCGAGTACTGATACACCCAGCCACTTGGATGAATCTCAAGGGAATTATGATGAGCGAAATCTCAAGGGAATCCCCAGAAGGTTACATACTGTACAATTCCATTTATATAACATTCTTGAAATGACAAATTATAGAAACAGACAACAGATGAGTGCTTGCCAGGGGTTAAGGATGGGAGGGGGATGGGAGGGGAGGTTAGTGTTGTATGGAAACCGATTTGACAATAAATTATAAAAAAAATTAAAATAAAATTAAAAAAACATAAAAAAAGACAAAATGAAAGATTCTTGCAGTGATGAAATGCCTCTCTGTCCTACACACGTGATGGAGCTGTACAGAACTAAACACACACACACACACACACACACACACGCAGATGCACATGAGTACAAGTAAAATTGGGAAATCTGATACTCAGTGGATGTAGCAATGTCAATATCATGGTTATGAAATCATACTATAGTTTTGCAGATGTTACCATTACGGGAAGCTGGATAAATGGTACATCTCTGTATTATGTCTTATGACTGCATGTGAATCTAGCAGTATCTCAAAATAAAAAGCTTAATTAAAAGGGCCCCTGGGTGGCTCAGTCGGTTAAGCGTCTGACTTCGGCTCACGTCATGATCTCACAGTTCGTGGGTTGGAGCCCCACGACGGGTTCTGTGCTGACAGCTCAGGGCCTGGAGCCTGCTTCGGATTCTGTGTCTCCCTCCCTCTCTGTCCCTCTCCCACTCACACTCTATCTATCTCTCAAAAATAAATAAACATTAAGAAAATGAAGAAAAGGCTTAATTAAAAAAAAACATAGGCAATGATGCAATTAGGTCAGTTGTACATGTTAGGGTCACCATCCCATCCTGAAAGGGTGCCCTTGGCAACCATTTACGGAGCACGTGAGCAAGTGCAGCGGGCCTAGGGCTTCTATCCAGGAGGGGCAGATGCTGTGGCGTAGTATTCTCTCTTCTCCTGGGCTCCTCGAGGCATTTGCATTCTGGTCTTGGTGATGAATTTCACCCTTGACTTCCAGCTAATCCCTATAGTTTGTGGGCCCTTCCTAACAGATCTGTCCTCAACAAGGGCAGGAAAAGCCTGGTTCCTTAAAAGAGGGAGTTTGTTGATTGAAAAAGCGTTACTTATCAGTTGTGATGGAAAGTGCCTCAGCAGGAGAGCCTGGCTGTCGCAAGAGAGGACCTATTAAGAGGGACAGCGGGCTTTAACTAGGGATGGTGGGATTGCCGGCAGAGGCTGGCTTGGCAGAGGACGCATCTTCCCTTATGTTCACTCACTGTTCATCCCGTGAAGCTGGACAAGGACCCCAGCACTTGAGGGAATGAAAAGCTGGTCAGTGAGGAGACAGTGCTCAGTTGAGAGGCTGGATTGGTCATTAGGGACCTCTTCCTTGGGTACTTGCCCTCCAGGGGAGGGTAGAGGAAGAGAGGTCTCCCCTTAGCTGGGGTGGGGGGAGCACATTGTAGAGATACCTGGCTAGGCTTCTATTGCACCCCAGAGGGACCTTTGACAACGGCAAGGGTTTGCTGGGAGCCTCTCCCTTCCCACTTCAAAAGAAAGTGAAAGTAGAAAGCAACAAACTCCTTGGCCGCATATGGATCCTTTTCCATCTCATCTTCAGTTCAGGCACCTGCTTCATTCCTCCTGGAATGCCCCCACGTTTACAACAGCAGGGCGCAACCCAGCTGATGGGATGGCCCACTGCAAGGAGCCGAGCAAAACTCAACATTGGCTTGGATTTGAACCGACTTTGATAACCCAGACGTGTTGCGTTTAATACACTTAGTGAGAACATGCTTCACTGCCTGCAAATTTCAGACAAAAATCCAGCCCGCTCTAGTTTAAATTCCTTGAGGGTGGGAACAATATGTGTTTATCTCTTATTCTATGGGTTCCGTGTTAGTGGAATCTACATTGTTTCCAGGGTCACTGAAGTGCTTGTCTGAGTTTAACACCCAGCAAGTTTGCAGGCTCCATATGTATTGTGGTTTATGGTCACGTCAGTTTGTGCCCTCTGCATGGAAGGGGAGCGGGGCTCACACTCAGTTCAAAGGAATCCCATGTGTGAACATCTTGGGTCATCTCTAATGGCCTCAGAGCTGAGGCCAAAGCACTGCTTTGGTCTTTGTTTTCATATGTAGTCTCTTTAAATTGTTCTAACGTTTAAATCTTAGGTACAAATGTGAATCCAGAGTAAAAATGACTCACTGTCTCCTTCTTGTCTCAGGCATCGCTTCTGTCCGGCTGACAGAGCCAGGTGGCTCCTGAGTCATCAGGAGAGACCTGTCACTCATGCCTTGGCCCTCTCCAAACCCCTCTCCAAGGTAACAGGGCCCTGCTTCTTATTCTGACTTCTCAGAGGAATATAAATCCCAGGTATATCTCACAAAACAGTCCCCACCCCCACCCCCCCTTCACTGCCCCAAGAGAGGTAAGGAAATCTCTCCTAGCCTGGCCCTTCTGGCTTTGGCAACACAGTTCTCCCCCGATCCAGCTAATTCCGCCAACCTCACTGTGGGATGGAAAAGCCTGGTCCGTTAAAAGAAGGAATCTGTCAATTAAAAAAGAGCAGGATAAAGCGGATTCCCCAACATTTAGTCACAGAAATATTCAGCAAGTGTTTAACGAGAACCTACTAGGTGTAGGCACTCTGTCAGGCACTGAGGTTACAGCCTGCACAAGACAGATGAGGCCCCTGCTGTCGTGAAGCTTCGATTCTATTAGGTAAGATTGATGCGCGAAGGGGATAGACTACTCCCCCCAAAGCAGTCTCAGGTCCAGCCACTAGTGAATTTTGCTTGGCTTCTTGCGGTGGGGCCCACTCCCATAAGTCACCTTTGTAGACCTGGGGGTGTATTTGAGCTACAAGCTACGAAGAAGAAGCATAAGCACAGGGTGCTATGAATGTTGCGTATGGGATGGGTGGCCTACCCTGCCAGAGAGAGGGAAGCATCATCTAAACAACCACAGGTCCTCATCAAGGTAGGAAGATGTGAGTGGACAGAGAGAAAAGTATCTCCCAGTTCCGAGGGGATGGAGGGTTGGTGAATCTGGTCTTTCCGCTGCATAGATGGTCAACCAGAGCAAGAAGGGGCAAGCAGGATGGAGTGGCTGACCGGGATGGTCTACTCTCCAGGGGCTCCATGTGGGTCAGAGGAGCAGTGTGGACACTGCTCTCATCTTCTCCATGTCACATGCCAACTTCAGAGCCAGAGCCAAGCTGGGGATGGTATGGGGAGAGGTAGAGAGTGAGGACATGACCTGTTGGGGGTGGGTTCAATAAGGCGGTCTTAATCTGTCAACGCCATCGCTAGCCCTTGGCCATCAGTAGGACAGTCTCAAATTACCCTGTGAGGGAACAACCACCAAAGTAACAACAGCAGATGCAAGGCACAGGTCTGAGAGAGACAATCTGATGATGTGTGCAGATCTCCCGTGTCCCCGGCAGGGCCCATGGAGGCTTCAGGCCTGGGCCTCTATTTCCCACAGTCCAGAGATCCATGACTCTCCCCCACACTCCTCTGCTCCCCCAAGCCAAGAAATGGTGCCTTTGATGTGCCCAGTTTATGGAACTCTGTTCCTTCCTCCTTGCCAGCTTTGTTGAAGAAGCACAAAGACAGTAAACAGGGGGTGGGTGAAAGGAGAGCTGAGGTTTTCTGGGAATGAGAATTAAGATAGGACTCAGGGTCTTTGGCCAGTTCCCAAATGCAATGAGTTTATCACTGCCAGGGACAGCAAGTGTACAAAGCTCTTGGCAGTGACCTCTCCTGATTTATGGGAGGTTCTGGTTTGTTTCCCCTGCTTTGCAGACAACCAGTCTTAAGGGAAACGTATATCCAGAATCTGCAAAGAGCAAGGGAGCTACTGGCAGAACCAGGGAGCCCCCACTGACAGAATTCCTCAGGGGCTAGAGAAAAATAAGTTTGATCTTCCCATTTCTTCTTTGCCTTTTCTTGTCTTATCTTCCCTTCCCATCCTCCCTCCTTCCCATCTTTTCTCTCTCCTTTCTTCCCTTCCCTCCTTCGTCATTTCTTTCCTCTCTTCCTTAGTTTTCCTCCTCCTCCTCCTCCTCCTTCTTCCTTCCCCTTCCTTTCCTCAAAAAGAGATAGCTGAGTGGACCATGAACAAGCAGAACAACCAGGGTCCACATCTGCCTTCCCACACAAGGGAAGGGTATCACCTACTCCAGGGAGGGTGAGGGTGGTTCTCCATAGGCTGAGCCACTGATGCTCTAGGGCCCTAAATCATACTGGACATCTTACCCACAGTTCTCTGTGGGGTTTGGGCATCACACCCCCAGAGCGGTTGACGGTTATAGTACCGGGATGTCACCTTGATGGGACACTCCACCCTCATTTCCCTTTCTGGGCCCAGCCCCAGGACGGAGAGCTCTGCTCATCTGGGATGCTAAGGCAGAAGCAAGACAACTGGGATCAGTAGGGTGCAAGACACGTGGGAGCTGGGAGGAGCGAGCGGTGCAAGCTGTCTCAAAACCACACCGGCTTCAAAGAATGTTTTGCTGTGATAGTCCTCATTTGGAAATCTCCTTTAACTTTAGGCAAAGCACAGTGACCCTCACAAGCACTGGGGAAGGTAATCAGACAAAAGCCGGGAGCCTTGGGTTCCAGGCCTGCTAGAACAGCTGAATTACTTGAGAGCACCCTCATGTCCTCTTTGCTGTGGGGTCCTAAACCAGCTACGGCCTCATTTCCCAGCCTTCGAACATCCTCCTGGAGTGGGAAACCACTCAGCTGGAGAATTGCACAGATGCCAAGAGCCCTTCTTGTGATTTTCAAGTGCCCTATTTTTCTTTTTGCAGATACATGTGCTTCATCTCTGCCCTTCACACCCAGGCTTCCCGGAACAACATCTAGACTTTGGGAACTGCTGGGTCCGTTGCAATCTGTTAGAGGAAATGAGCCCGCGAGGCAGAATGTGATGTTGTTCAGTGGTGGAAGCCAAAGACTAAGATTCAGGTCCTGACTCTGCCCCTCTCCGGCCCTGCCGATCACATGATTAAATGCCCAAATAGCAGTGAGAGCACTACAAAAACTGTGCACATGTAAAGTAATAATAATAATTGGCTTTCGTGTTGTGACTGCCCTTGCTAGGGATGACACAGGGGTGAGACCAAAGAATGCAAGATTCCTGGGGTGGGAGGAAAGGTGAGGCAGAGCCCAGTTACATTATTTTATTTAGTTGCTATTGTTTGCTTTGAATCAGTGCTGAGACTGAAATAGCCCTATGTTATAGATAAGGATACCGAAACTCTAAAAGGTTAAGTGACTGGCCCAAGTACAGAGCTAGGATTTGAACCCAGAACTGTGTGATTCCCCAAGCTCATGCTCTTCCCTGGCACCATGTTGCTTTTCATCATCCTTCAGCTGGGGTTTCCAGGGCGTCAGTGCTGCGTGGGGGACAAAAGAAGCCCTCAGTGTGTGGCCAGCAGAAACGTTAGGGGTCTCCTCTTGAGTCCTGAGCTGAGCCATCCTAGTAGTAGGTGAACCACCCTTTGGGAACCATTTACTACCTCCATCATCAGTGATGGTAACAGCTGGGTCACCCAGATCAACTGGCTTGGGCTTCTTACCTCACAGGCTGTGTACCACTTGCCTTCTACACCAGAAGGAAGGGCCTGTTCTGACAAAGCTCTGGGGGCTGACTGAGCCCTTGGGCAGCCATAAGCAGCAAATGTGTAGCAAAGCAAGTCATTGAGCAGATCCCTTTCGAGAGACTCTTGAATATCCTAAACCAAAAGCCTTCAGATCCCAGGCATGGTTAGAGGAGGCCTAGGGAAAATTAGCACTTGTTTAAACACTGGTCCTGCAGGAGGACAGAAGATAGGGTTGCACAGTGGTAAAGTCTTGATGTGGGTCCTAAATCAGTATCTGCTAAACAGTTATAGGAGAGACAACAGAAAGAATGACATGGCAATATGGATACCCACTTGCGTGAAAGGTGGTAGCTTGTCCTCACGGAGGCAGCTTTGGCTGACCATCCTAGAGTCATATGGATCTTAAATGAGAAGCCCTCATTTGGGTTTCTTTGTCCTTCTGAGCAGAACAAGAGGATGCTTGTTTCTATGCAATGCAGCAGTCAAATCATAAGAGAATGTAAGAGTACATTCTCATTGGTCTTTACCCTGAAAATCATCTGTATTAGCATGTTCAATTTGACCAAAAGGTGCAGTAATTTGATGCGGTTCAATTCCTATTCTTTACATAAGAGTAGCTTTGAAGCCATCTTTGTGTATTGCCTTTCATGTACCCAAATACCACGGATATCAACTTAGACAAGTGTTTTCCTTTTCCTCTTCAAAGTCACGGGGTTTGGTGCAAGAAATCTATGAAGCATCGACAACGAAATTTTGGCATTTAGTTCTCTGGTGTCTTCTCTCCAGGAACTACTAGTCTGTGTGGTAATAAGCATGACCAGATCACAAACAACGGATTTGTTCTTTTGGAAGATGTATCCCTCCCTCTGCTGTTCATCTTCCTAAAATAAAACCACCCACAGAATAAAATGAGTAACTCCTGGAGCCAGCAGTGCTGTGGCATTCTTTATTAAAATAGGTCTGGCATGGGAAGTCTACCAGGAAATGCCCTCCAATTGAGGATTAATATCAGGAAACTTGGTGCAGTCTTGTGATACAGGCACACAAAGCCACCCACCTCCACCACTAGAGCAAAGATGAACAGCCTTCACCAGGCTACAAAGGCTCCTATTTCTGAGTAATCTGGGACAAACGTAAATGTGTATTCCACTGGGCTCTGGATTTTTTTTTTTAATATATGAAATTTATTGTCAAATTGGTTTCCATACAACACCCAGTGCTCATCCCAAAAGATGCCCTCTTCAATGCCCATCACCTCCCCTCCCCTCCCTCCCACCCTCCATCAACCCTCATTTTGTTCTCAGTTTTTAAGAGTTGGGCTCTGGCTTTTAACAAAAGGAAATGTTAGAAGCCTTGCATTCCTTAATCAAGTTCCTTTTAAACATCTTCGTTGAGATAATAATAGAAACTTTTGACTAGAGGCTTCTTGTCTGCTTAAGGGAGGTATAGACTTGCTGGTATATTTCTCATCTCTTTCATTACTGGTCCTCATTTTGGTCTTGAGGTTGCTCTTTGATCATTCTATGCATGGATGATGGCCAGGTAGAGTTTCAGTAAGTTAGACTGAAGCTTACTTAGGGGAAGGGGCCCTCCTATGGATCTGTACATTCCCAGAGCCTAGAACACCTGACTCTTATTGGATATTCCAAGTTTTGCTGAATTGGCATATTGTAGAAATTTAATTTAACCAGTATTTATTGATCACCTACTATATGTGTCCCCTGAGGTTGTTTGGCAAGATTTTTCAAAGTGGAAAGCCACGGGACAAATTGTCCTTCCTTTGTCTTCACAGGTGCAGCTGAGAGTATTCTAATTTTGGACTGAGTTGTCAAGGAAATTTTTAAAAAACTGAACTGCATGCAGAGTATCACTTTAGTGCTGTGGGGACTTATGAAAGGTAAAGAAGACCAAATTCCCACTCCCGTCAAAGAACTTGCAAATCCAGAGGTGCTGGAAGACCCAGAGGGGCCTCAGTGGGGCACTTCAGCAGCTGCTGTAGGTCAGGAAAGCAGCAGGGCTTGGACAGCTCTGAAGCCAACACAGAAACCTGCAGGAACTGGAGCCAAAGGATGGTTGGGTCTGCCCAGTTCAACAACTGTCAGTCCATTTGATGGACAGATTTCCAATCCAATCCAATCCAACCCAATCCAACCCAACCCAACCCAATCCAACCCAAACCAACCCAACCCAACCCAATCCAACCCAACCCAACCCAATCCAATCCAATCCTATCCAATCCGACCCAATCCAATCCAATCCAACCCGATCCAATCCAACCCAATCCAACCCAACCCAACCTAATCCAACCCAAACCAATCCAATCCAATCCAATTCAATCCAATCCAATCCAATCCAATCCCAATGAAATGTTTTCTTAGGCCTGTTTTGTTTTGCTTGTAAAGAATGGTGTGCTTATAGACAAGCTCTGCCTAATGGCAAAAAGTCATCGGGGCCTCCTGCTTCCTTTGCAGTTTCCCTCACAGGTCAAGGCCTCCCAACTGGAATGGGAGAATGTTCAAGAAGTGGATGGATGGGGAGGCGGACACATGATTGAAGAGACCCAGTGACACAGTCCTGGGAATGTCCGAGACTTTTTAAATTGAAGCCAGGCAGCCACTGTGCCAGCCAACTGATGTCCAACTCCCTCCTGCAGCCTGTGGGGAGGCTCTGGAAAGAGGTGAACTCACAGAGAGGAAGTCTTAGGTTCTCAATACTTCTTGCGGTTTCATTTTCTCCTCCCAAAACCACCAGCAAAGCTTTAGACTACATGCCCCAAGATTCAGACCTCTCTTGCTCGAGCTCTCCCTGCCCACCATCCTCTGATACCCTTTTTCTCTCAAAGCCTTCAAAGCTTTCCTACTACCTTCAGGGTGAGAATTTTTGAATTCTTCATGATGACACTTGAGCCCCCAGCATTTGGCTCCCACGTACTTTTTCTGCATTTTTCTCCTAAGAATTCCTTAGAAAAGTGGACATCTTGGGAGAAATTTTCTTGATCCAAGAAAGCTTGGAATGATAAGACCTTGGGAATACTAGAGCCATTAATTTTTGTGAGTTCATGCACATAAATACATAGCACTTTTTACTTAAAAATTTTTCAGGGCCATTAGCTCATCTGGTTTCCCCCAAATCCTTAGAGGGCTATGCAGAAGACATCATCCCCATTTTATAGGTAAGAAAACTAAGGCACGCCAGGTCAAGATCCTTGCTTGAGACCACATAGCAAGCGAGTGACAGTGCAGGTCCTCTGATGCCCATGGTTGAGGACAGAGAAGTCAATCCTTAGTGTAAAGAACTGAGTCCTTTAAAAAAAAATCATGGCCCATTTTCTTTTTTTTCTCCCCTTACAAAGCTAAATCTCTGAAATTGGAACAACACAGCAAACAGCTGAGGGCTATGGTCACAGCCCACAGACCTTTATGGAAGATTTGGTCTTGGCCCAAATTTTCAAAAAAGCCAAATGGATCAGCAAAACACAAGTTGCAAATGCGGGACCCATGCTGACGGGGTGTCTTGTGAAATATTTCCACAGGAAGCAAACACAGGCAATTAACTTTGCTATAACAATGCATGTGGTCAGATAAAAAACAAAATCCTCAGGGAGAGCCTGTGCCCACCCCCAGTCCCCATTTCAAAGGAATCCATGAATCTGGCTGAGACGTTATTCTGACTACTGACCCCTGATAGTAGGGCACATGCTCACATTTCATTGGCGTTCTGACCCCTGTAGGGGACTTATGAGAACCCTTGTGACCAGCTGAGGAAGCCACTCAGAGATCCTGATCCCAACTAGGGAGGATTTCAAAGGGCGTGGGTGTCATCATTCCCACTTTGCAGTTGGACAAAATGAGGAAAGCAAGCTTAAAAGACTTAAATATCTAGACACTTACAATCTTAGACAAAGCATGTGGCAGAAGCAGGATCAGAGCCTGCTTCCCGGCTGGGCCCTTCTTTAGAGACCAGAGTTTCCTGAGCTCTCAGCATGATACCTGAGCCCTGAGCACTAACAATCCAGGGGCCGTGGATCTGAGCTGCAGACACTTGGCCAACAAGTTGGGAGATATGAGTGCAAGTCCTGGGAGGTCATGGGCTGTTAAGGATTTGAACCTCTTTTCCTTACCTAGAAACTACTGCATCACCCCTGTGTAGCTGGTGAAGGCAGCAGTGTTGACCAGGAAGGGTACGCAGTGTGAGCATTTTGGGACTGGCTGACTTTTCCTCCATCTGCTCTCTGACCTCCAGCCCCCACTGGGAAATATTTGCAGGTTGGTTTGGTGTGCTACAGATCCCATCTGACCTCTCTCCCATAGAAACAGAAGATTAACCATCCCCACCCTTCTATTTTCTACCTTTCTGGGTTTCTTGAAGTGTTTCAATGATTTTCATGATATACTGTGTAGCACAGGGGTCTCAGACTCCAGCGTGTGGCTCACATCTGGCCTGCTATTTCTTTATGTGCTGTGAGCTAAGAATGGTCTTTACATTTTTAAATGGTCGAAAAAAATAAAAAGAATAATATTTCATGAAAAACTATATGAAATTGAACTTTCAGTGTCCATAAATAAGGTTTGTTTGGAACATAGCCAAACCACTCCTTTATGCTGTTTACATTATAATGTTGTGACAGTATAGCTGTTTTTGTGTCGCAGAGTTGAGTAGTAGTGACACAGACCATATGACCCACAAAGCCTAAAATTTATCCTGTCTGGCCCTTTACAGAAGTTTAGTTTTTTGGTTTTTGTTTTAACCAACCCCTGGCTTAGCGTAAAAGTCTACAGAATCACCCTATTTGCATAATCACCTAATACACATAAATTGAGGAGGAAGATACACTAAAATGGGGCTAACATTACATGCAATTATTTGAAAGTTTTTCGCCAAACATGTTAAACCTAAAAGTATCAAATACATTAATAGCATTAGGAAAATAAAATTGTAAGTATTTATCCAATCTTACCAGGGGCCAGATCATTTTACTTGTTGATGTGCTTCATTTTACCTGGTCCACTTTCCACCCCCATGCGTAGGGACCACTATACCTCTGTTCTACAGATGAGGAAAGGAAGACTCAGGGAGTTTAAGTATTGCCCAAGGTCACACTGCTAGTTAGAAGCACATTGTATGTTTATGGTGGAAATGCACTTAAGAAACAAACAGGTTGAAACAAGTTTGTTTAGGAAGAGTGCTTTATTTGAATTCCCAGGAGACCAGTCCTAACAGTTAATGAGGAACTTAGAGAGGCTTTGAGTAGCCTGGTGTCTAGTCTGCCTCAACTGGGGTATAATGTTGGTGGAAGTACCTGAAAAATGGCAGAACACTGTACTAACGAAGGTTGTGTATTCAGAAACTGGTCAAGGCACAACCTGCTGACTTCCTAATATTTCCCATCAAATCTTTCTTAAGTTAGAAACAACATAAATGTCAAAAAGAGAGGACTGGTTGGCTAGACTATGGTGCTTCCACCCAAGGAATACTACGCAGCAATTAAAGAACCAGCGATCATGTTATTGCTGGTAGTTTTGGCACTGGGCTCTGAGACTGCTCTGTGGTAATGGAGGATACAGTGAATGAGTAATGATGTGAAGTACAAATGCTACCATCTGTGGCACCCTTGAGAGCCAGGATTCTCAGCATAGAGAAAGGAGGCACAAACATAAAAAGAAGAGGTTAAATAAAATCCCCTGTAATTTTCAATTTGGATAGAAAGAATCAGTATGAACTTATGATGTGTCTTTATCACAAACAACAACCACCAATTTCCTAGCTCTGTCCACTGAAAAGGCCTAGAAATGATGACCAACACAGGAACAACAAGCACCTCCAATTGCCCAGATTATGGTCTCTAAAAACCATTTCCCAATAAGAGAAACTAAGGGTCCTTGGAGAAATGGCTGATTCCAGGCCTGGGGAAAGGCCTGGAACATCTTAGTCTCCTTCCTGTTTGGATGACATCAAAGACTACGAGGACTGTGTTAAAAGGAGGCACTGGCTAGAGGTGGCCCAATGCAAGCGTCAATAAAAATAATAAGCAAAATGGACTAAAACACATCAAATATGTTTAAACCTATGAGTTTACAAAGATACTGAAACCAAAACAAAAACCCTAACTGGTCACCATTAGAAGATGATAGAAACCACACATTATTTTGAAAACTAAAGAAAAAAGAGAAAGAATCACTTATCCTATCTTTCCTATATAAATTGTATTATTAGATAATCTAATAGTAGATGTATTTGATTATTTGTATTTCAGCTGATAAATCCAGAAAATGATAGGATTGGAAAATCACCATTTTGTAACCCCTAATTAACTCATGGGCCTAAGCAAAAAATATCAATAGCTGCTAAAATCACAAAAAGAGAGAAAACTAGAACCTATGTGTCTTCTGACAAGAGAGGACAACATACTTTATGAAGTAGGTTTGCCCACAAGAATCAAATATAAACCCAACTAAATATCTAAATCAAACTACTAATTTATGGGAAATACAGAGAGTAGAAGAACATGTTAAATAGCACCACCGGGCTGAAAAAAAAAATCCAGACTGTGGGAATCTCTACAGGACAAAGAATACAATTTCTTCATGAAATAAAATGTAAGAGGGCAGTGAGGGAGAAATAGGGATATAAAGGAAACCTGTAAATTAAAAGGCACTTGAAAGACATGTCAATCTATTGCAGTGTGTGGGCCTGATTTGGATTTGGATTTTAAAATAAGGTTAGGGGCACCTGGGTGGCTCAGTTGGTTAAGCCGCCGACTTCGGCTCAGGTCATGATCTCACGGTCCGTGAGTTTGAGCCCCACGTCGGGCTCTGTGCTGACTGCTCAGAGCCTGGAGCCTGTTTCAGATTCTGTGTCTCCCTCTCTCTCTGCCCCTCCCCTGTTCATGCTCTGTCTCTCTCTGTCTCAAAAATAAATAAATGTTAAAAAAAAATTTTAAAAAAATAAAATAAGGTTAAAAAATGGCATTTATGCAACTGCTACAAATTTGAACACTTGCTTGACATTTAATGATATAAAGAGAGTGTTGTTAATTTTTAAGGTCTCAGATGTAATGTCTCAGATTTACTTTAAAAATAACCCAATGATGGGGTGCCTGGGTGGCTCAGTCGGTTAAGCGGCCGACTTCGGCTCAGGTCATGATCTCGCGGTCCGTGAGTTCGAGCCCCGCGTCAGGCTCTGTGCTGACAGCTCAGAGCCTGGAGCCTGTTTCAGATTCTGTGTCTCCCTCTCGCTGACCCTCCCCTATTCATGCTCTGTCTCAAAAATAAATAAAACGTTAAAAAAAAAAATTAAAAAAATAACCCAATGGTGGGGTGCCTGGGTGGCTCAGTCAGTTAAGCGTCCAACTTCAGCTCAGGTCATGATCTCACAGTTCATGGGTTTGAGCCCCATGTCGGGCTCTGTGCTGACAGCTCAGAGCCCGGAGCCTGCTTCGGATTCTGTGTCTCCCTCTCTCTCTGCCCCTCCCTGGCTCTCTCTCTCTCTTTCAAAAATAAATAAACACTAAAAAAATTAAAAATAAAAAAAGATAAAAATAACCCAATGGTAGCTGAAAAAGTAGGTGTGGATACAAAATAAGATCAGTCCTGTATTGATGATTGCTCAGGCTGGATGAGAATCCATAATGGTTTGTTGTCCTGCTATTTCCACTTTTCCACATGTTTACATGCTTCCATAATAAAAGATTAAAATAAATCCTTCCGGATGTCATGCTCAGAGTGATAATAGTAGATGGGGTGCATCATGGTTCTGACAAGTATCCCTAGTCTTATATTTCATGAATAATGGAGAGTTGAGCTGTGTGTTTCAGATCATTCATGTGAAGAGATTCTCTATCACCTAAGGAACTTCTCCATCACTTAAGGAACTTCTCCATCACCCAAAGAGCTTTCCTATAACCTGAGGAGCTTCTCCATCACCCAGGGAGTTTCTCCATAACCCATGGGACTTCTCCATCACCCATGGAATTTCTCCATCACTCAAGGAGCTTCTCTATCATCCAAGGAGCTCTTCTCTATCATCCAAGGAGCTTCTCCATCACCCAAGGAGCTTCTCCATCACCCATGGAGCTTTTCTATCACCCAAGGAACTTCCCTATCACCCAAGGGGCTTCTCCATCACTATCCTTACCAGGATACATCAATATGTGCTTGAGAGCATATACACAGACACATACCAAAAAAAAAAAAAAAAAAGATTTATCATGACTTAAATATTTTGCTTTGAAGCTGCAAAGAAGGTGAGGGACTTGAGCTTTCATAAAGCAATAACATTGAGCCAAATCTGCCTGGGACCAGCATTTAATGGAGCTCATGGCCAGGGGAAGAGAAAGACAGTTACAGTGTTGAGCTTGGGAAGGTGTTTCCATTCTGAAGTCCTGAGCAAATAACCAGGCAAATCTGGATGACAAGGGACACTGGTTGTGTTCCCATGCTATTATTTGCATCAGGGCCATTGAGTTTCCTAAATTAGACAATAATGTCTGTAGGAAAGCAAACTATGCAAATTCTCTATGTGGGGACACCACAGGTGAGAGAAGTGAAGAGGGCTGAGGAGACAAGAGTGAAACCTTAAGCCCCATCACCAGGTTAGGATGGATGAGAAGGAATCACAGTGAGGGGCCAGGAAGTAGAAAACTGACCATATGCTTATCTTTAGAAACAGTACCTTCCAGCCTTCAAGGTAAAGCTTGCTATTTAGAGTGGCTTCTATGGCTTCTGCTTCTTTTGCCAGCCTCCCCAAAACCTGTGCCCAATTGTGGCATCTAGGGACAGGAGTCCTTCCCGTGGGCTTCCTTAGACCCGGGAGCTCACCCCTTTGGGGCACTTCTCACATTGGTAACATTCCCCGTTTTCTTGTCTTTCTCCCCGACTAGCCCGTAATTTCCTTGAGGACAGGAGCTTTTGCCCTTCTTTATGCTATCTTATCACATAGCACAGGGCCTGGGATGCAGAGGTGCTCCCTAAATAGTAACTGCAGAGTTGGAAATCACTATGGAAGCAGTGTAGGGTGGTAGTATGAGTGTGGGCTTCACAGTTAGATGTGGGCTTGACTCACAGCCCTGGCAGCTGACTACACCCACTGTGCTGATGCTTTGTTATGGTTTCCAGATCCCCCCACGGACTTACTATAGGACTTACGATTTCGTAAAGACACTTTGAGATTCTCCCGGATAAGGTAACACCTGTAACTAAATGTCTATCTCTATGTAACGTAACTAATCTGGGAAGACAATCCGAGGAAGAATTTCACTACACACCTACCTGGAATCGTTTCCCCTGATGGCCTTACACACCATAAAACCTGAAATTCTAGCTACCCACAATGCCTTGGACCTATATTAAAGGGTGGGGTGGCGGAGTGGACAAATGAACGTCTTTTGAGTGGAAAGCATGCACGCAGATGATAGACAAACCTGGGCATCTTCGAATGTGTATCTCCCTCCGTCTTTGACATTTTGACTGGTTATCTCATAGCTGTGAGAGTCCAGGTTGATTGCACTCGGTGCCCCTGGAGCCAGAAACTCTTGCCAGATTTCTTCCACCCTCTTGGCCACATCCTGTAGGGGCTGTTTCTTGAGATCTTGGACAGCCAACCAGAACCTGATGTGGAAGCATAAAGAAAGTCAGTTCCAGGGGGCTCAGCATCTGGACTTTGCTGGATGTGGTCCCAGAACTGACATCCCACGAAACTCATTCTGCTGTGTCGCCCAGCCTTCCCTGCTGCCACTACCTAGGTAACAAAGACAATGGGGACTGCTGAAAATTCAAAGGGGGCTCCGTTATTGTAGAGAACAGAAAGGAAGTGCACATTAGAAAATCATTGTGCTTCTGGTTACCAAAAAGAGGTTTCTTTCCCTTTACATCAAGGTTTCTCGGCCTCAGCACTATTTCCATTTGGGGCTCAATAATTCTTTGTTGTAGGGCTGCTCTGTGCACTGTAGGATGCTGAACAGCAACCTTGGCTTCTACCCCCCAGATGCCAGTGGTAACCCCTCCCCACGTTGTGACAACCAAAAATGTTTCCACATATTTACCAAACATCCTCTGGGAGGTTAAATCACCCCTGGTTGAGAGCCAGCACTCTATATAGGTGCCCTGACACAGACAAGGTGACTTCCCTTATTATATCTGCTTGGGATCAGTTAGCAGCATCAAAAGAAAGGAAATCCCAAGAGGCAGATAGAATCTTAGGGTCATAAAGAAGACCTGAGCTGGAAGGCTCCCGCTATTCATGTTAAAGATGGAAAAAGAGCCAGTTTGCGAGGTCAGTGTCCAGCATGGTGCTTAGCATATAGTAGGTGCTCAGTAAATGGCTGTTGGATTGAAGATGGGCTCATCAGAAACATAGCTGAAGAGGCACACGTGGGGAACCTCTATGGCAAAAGAGTCTCCAGGGAGCACTGGAAAGAAAAACCTCTCGCTCGCTTCCATACGTGCCTTTCATGAATTTCTCAGCATCAGCATGGCAGCGGCCATTGGAAGTGCTGGGTGTGAGCTCTTTTCTGCTGAGAGCCGCAGCAAACAGGACCAAGTTCGGACAACAGCTCCCGGTTGTGAGGATGGTTCCCAAGGCAGCCCTGGGGAGGGCTTGCAGCAGTACCCAGATCTGGGTAGCACACTTTGTGCCTTGTGAACAGGACAGGCCAGTGTCCCCATCAGTGAGACATGAGGACAGGCCCCAGGCTATGTGGTTCCCACAGCCACAGGAATCACATGTACTCAAGTCAATGAAAGGGCAGGGACAGGAGAAGCTGAACCACGGCATGGTGGAAAGTGTATTCAATCTGTCATGGAATTGCACCCAAAGTAAGACGTACTTGTTTTTTCCTTTTTGTTTTGTTTTGTTTTGTTTTAAAGGTTAAGCGTGTTTTTCTAGTTCTCTTCATAGAATTGTCTTTGGAGCCAAGTGCATGGCCCAAAGGCACCACTTAGTGGCCAACTGTGGTAATACAGCCCCATTTCCCCAAGGACAGGTGTGTGCATGGGGCAGGGTGGAGTTCAACTCTTCCCCTGCTTTGCCATTTGGGATTCTAATAATCTCTTCAAAGAAAACCCTCATGGTTTCCTTGTTGGTCCTGAAGAGCGAGAGGCAGGGAAGGAGGCTTAGTGACCTCAGTCGACTAGAAGATCAGAAGACACAGTTCTGTCCTCATCTTGACTATGCCGCTGTCTTGGAATTGTGCCTTTCCAGGCATCTCTTTCCTCATCTGTACAATGGGTATGGAGTGGGTGGCGAGATATGTGATGTGGGTCTGAAGAACTTCCCAACCAGGTGCAACTGAAATGCTTTCAGGCCCCGGGGGGTGGGAGCCGCGGAGGGGTCAGGGCGGTGGCCACAGGTTCAGTGCTGGGCTTTCTCCTCGGGAGGCCGGGCAGAAGTTGCCAGGGGCTCTTGCTGCTGCCATCCGTCGTCGCCTGGCCCTCCGCACCGGCCACCTTTCTTTCTGCCACAGTTCTGCAGCTCAGTTCTGCAGCTCTCCTCTGGTTACTGGGGAGGGAACAGTGAGCGTTCTCTGAGCTGAGTGCGAAGGGGCGGAGGGGGAGTTTTAATGGGACCGCAAGCCTACTTGGCTGCTCAGGGGGCCCCGGAGACCCCACTGGGGAGCGGGGCTCTTCTACGTCCCAGCCCTGTGGCTCAGGTTCCTTAGGTGTCTCCAGCCCACCCTCCAGGACTGCCATGGAATGAAAAGAGGTGGCCGGAACACTTACAGATGAAAATGGTCATCTGGTGATGACAGTGCCCATAGGTTTTCTTTGTCTGCAGGGCAGTGTTTGATGGGCGGGTGAGATTGAGGAAACCCAGCTCTGAAGAAGGAAGCTGGTGTGGGTTTTTCAAAGGACTCGAAGGAGTGCTAGCGGGTGAATCTTTTGCAGCCGCGTGCTGGGGCTGAGTCCTGGCTCCCTCAGGGAGTCACCTCTGGGCTGATTCCCCCCCACCCCCACCCCCAACCCCTGCCGCTGGAGACAGCTTCTCTGGGCCAGCATCATTCCCAGCCCTCCCAGACCCAGACTCTGCAGTCTCTCACACACATGGATGGTACCCAGGCAATTTGCTGCTCCCTCAATCAATGTCACGTGGGGCGTCACCTTCTGTCACCTTCTGTCCCTTGTTCCGATCAGCTCTGAGAAGGAGCTCTCAAGCTCCGGGAAGGCCCTGAGGACCCAGCAGCTTCTGAGCTCTGCAGGCTCCTGTGGTTCCTGAGGCCTCAGGGTCCCTCTGGCAGGATGATTTGGGAGCCACATTATTGCACATCCCTCAGCTGGGTCTAGAGAAGGTCTAAAGTGGATGTAAATGGAGATTCCAGAGTCAAATGTAACCAACTTTTACACAAACAGTTAAAAGGTTCCCTTTGTCATAAACCAAGATTTTTTTTTTTTTTTTTTTTTAGCAGGAGGAGAAGAGACAACAGGCTAGAAGGTGAGGAGGAGGAGATGACATTCCCTTAGCCAGCAGTGTTCCCTGCTGCACTCACGGGGACCCTCTCAGCCTTCTGTCTGCTTTGGAGGTGACCCGCCTTGCCCTTCTCAGGTGATGGCCAAAGTGCTGTCACAACAGCATCCCGACATCCATACGTGTTTACCGTCCCCGGCTCCGAGGAACCTCTGTGTCGATTTGAAATTCAGAGCAGGCTCCGGTTTCCGTTTGCCATCTGCGAGCCCACAGGCCCCGGGGCCCCGGCTGCCCGGCCACACGCCCCTCGCCGGGGTCACGGAGCTCCCTGCCACACGCCTACTGCGGATGCGAGGCCCACGGAGGCCCGTGCGGCTTCCGCCTCATCAAAAGCCCGCAGGTAGCGCCCCTCCTTGAGGACACCAGCCGGGAGGAAGATGCCAACATCTTGCATTAAGCCTCTACGGCTTGCAGCAGGAGGGCTGTCCTGACAGGCAGGCCGCAAGGACTTGCTGGTATTAGGGAGACCATCTGTCCTGCTCCGCTGGAGTCGTCAGAGCGTGGGGAGGCAGCCCGTGTGTCGGCATGTGATCCGTGTCGATGGCTCAGGAATGCGGGCAGACACCAGCCTTTGTGGGGAGGCAGCCTGGGCTCGGCCGCCACAGGGCCCGGCAGCCGTGGGTGGGACTTGGGGGGCAGTCCCGGGCTGCCCCAGGTGGCCTCCTCTGTCACCAGGACCGTGGTGCTGGCGGGGAGTGGGGTTTTTCTCCTCGAGGCTGGCCGGAAGCAGGAAAACCATGCAGCTGTCCGCATTCTCCATCTTGCCAGGGCGTCCGGGCAGCCCCTCAGGTCTCAGTTTGCCTATTTTTTTTTTTTTTTCATAAACTAGGATTCTCAAGGCTTAGAAAAATCTAGCTTTTAGTTCGTTCCCAGAGGAAAGCAAAGTCTATGCTGAAGGAAGGCTTTCTGTGCCCTCTGCTGGTCAACAGAGACTCAGGAACAATGGATGCAATGGATGACTTGGTTCCCCAGTTGGGCAGAAATCCTTCGGGGCCTACAAACGGCCACCTCCACCAGCACCACCGCAGCTGATATATGTTCACTGGGCAGTGGCTGAGGTGCCCCAGATTATCATGGCGATATGTGAGTCACCCCTGTTCCGATTAATCATGTGTTTGGTTAGTGGTGAGTCCCTCTGGGTCTCGTGAACCTTCCCAGGTCCTCCCAGGACCTGGGGCCATGACTAGCGATGGGAGCTCTCCAGGCAAACCTGGAGACTCCCCCGTGCTCTCTTTAATTGCTTCTCCCTTCAGCTGACACTGTGTGGAACGGGGATAATCAATCTGCAGGTTAGAAGAACAACCACGTTCTCTCAGGAGATGTTACAGCTCATAAAAAATGTACGGGGAACGCTCTTTGCTGTGGGTTTTGAGTTTTAACTCTTGCCCTGCCGTGCAGCAGAGGGTGTCGAGCCAGGGAGGACACAGGTTTGCGAAGAGGGGATGGGGAGGGGGCAAAAGTGGACAAGGGGCTCCTGTCACCCTTCTGGGAAAATGCACAGAGAAGGGAGAAGGACGACGAAGTCAGATAATTGCACTCCAAGTCATTGCTTCAGAGCCCTGAGGCCCTGGCCTCGTGGATGGGAGCCCGCATGCATTCCACAGGCGCCGAGCAAGCAGCTGTCTCCAGGGGCCCACCCTGTCTGAATGGAGCCCCGGGCTCAGCGCAGGGTGCCCCAGAGAGCACACATTCTCACTCTGCGCTGGCTGCAGCAAAATGCACTGGCCGTGCCCCCTCCAGGCCCTGATGATGACACCCCTCCCTCATCTCACCAAAAAAAAAAAAAAAAAAAAGATATAAAGGGACTTGAACTTACATCACATTATCACAGACATCTTTTTTCCTTAAAGGATCCGGGGTGACATTGTGAGAGGGATTTCTACGTCTCTTTGGGGCTCCTCTGTTCTGCACCCTGAAGTTCTGGTACCGATTCAACCACTTGGCTACTTAACTGGCACTCCAGGTGCTGGGCAAAAATGTGATGATCTAAGCACCCCTCTAGCTAGAGAGATGCAGGGGAGCACAGGAAGACAAAATGCAGATGCCCTTTGCAATGTATCCAGTCGAGTTCTGGTTGGTCTCTTTGCCTCGCATCCTCTGACGCCTGTTGCCCGGGCTGTTTGATCGATCCTGGGGCGAAGAGATGACCCCCCTCAAGGTGGCCAACACAACGGGCTGGCAGGATCCCTGAGTTATGCCCCTTATGCAGCTCTAGGGGGCCCCGTTCACATGGCTGGGGGTGCATCTGCAGGGTGTCATGGCTGTGCTGGACAGCTCTGAGTCCTTGGGCCCTGGGTCATGGTGGGTGCTAAGCCAAAATCTGTGGCCCAAAGGGGAGGGGAGAAACCACCTGGTTATGGATGACCGAAGAGTCCTAAGTAGTTGTGTGATTTCAAACTGAACTTTCCCCCATACATCCAATTATGCTGAATATCATAAAAGTGGAACTTGCGCCTCCAGAGAGGATTTTATAAGCTCTTGGGCTGTACTTTTTATCTCCGGCTGTTCTATTTTCTTTATCCTCTCTCCTGTCATGGATCAGAGGGGACCCTCTTTAAGTGTGGATTTATGCATTCATGCTGGGGGTGTAGATTAGTCACCGGCACACTCACAAGGCCCCCCCCCCCAACAGTCTTTCACCTAGGGTTGAATGCAGCCTCCTGGCCCGGGGGCGGGGGGGGGAAAGGAGCTGGTGGAGGCGTGAGAGGTAACGGCAGGATGAGGTGCTGAGCACCTGCCGGGGACACGCTCCTCCATGTACTCCTGGCCCTAAATGTAATGCGTTTTCGTTACACTAGTCTGAACCGATATGTGGCCCTGGCTACACTCAGACTGGGCAGGAGGTGCTGAGCCAGTAGATGCTCCCGCTCAGAATGGCCAGGACCCTGTGGTCGTTCTTCCAAGTCTCCGTAATGGTGCAGGTGGCAGGGGGTCATAAGGCCACTCATGGGCTAAGAAATAGGTAAAGGAGACCTCTGTACCATTTTATGTTGGGGACCTGCGTGGGACAGAGATGACAAAGAGAAATGGTCTCCCAGGGGTGGTTCATGGGGACCAAGCTCCGGGTGGGTCCTGGGGCTGAGCTAGGGCACAGAGAGGCTGTCTGAGGGCATCATGCTGGCCATAGAGGGCGTGGCTTCCTAATCAGGACCCACCTCCATTTATGGCCTGGGAGGCTGGTCTGAACCCACCGTAATGAGGAGTTTTAGAAGTCAAGCTTTCTGTTCCAAATGCTTGACTAGGAATTGAAGCGAAGCTCTGAGGTGTGTTTAGAATAATGCCTCAGCATAAGGAAAGAAATCCTGTGTCCTGACCTAGAATCAGATATGCAGCCTTAGTCTGTTTTTACAACAGGCACCTGGCCGCCTAGAAAGGCATAGATACATACAGTTAACTGGCATCTGTGTGACGTGGGAGACTCCCACGGCCACACCTTTGCTCGTTGGGTCTTCCTACGTAGAATACTCTCCTTCCTTCTTTTTTGTCTATCAGTATCCTGTGTGTTTTTCAAAGACCAGCTTATGATTGGCCTACTCTGGCTTACATTCGTTCCTCCCTTTTTGGAAAAAAACACTTCCAAAACAGTTCTTAGTGTTTATTCTCATTTACAGTCATTTAATGATTTAATAGTCTCTTGTGCCTTTTCGTCAAGGGCCTACAAGATCCCTGCGGGTGAAGGTCATGCATCTTGACTTTTCTGCATCCCCCAGCAGACTCTTGCAGGGCTTGATACAGCATAGGTGTGGGATAAAGACTGCATGGTTGATTTATGGGGCTGATATGGTCTCTACTACCAAATAAATAACATGGACTTTGCACATTAACCCTGGAGCGAGCAGTCCTTTGCCCACAGTAGCTCTCGGACTTTTTAAAGTTAAAAAATAAGAAAAAAATTAATAAAACCACCCTTACTAGAAAAAAGCAACCCTTGGAAGATGGGAATTAACCTAGCATATAAAAAAGAAGCTGGTGCCAAGAGAAAAACCCCGAGATGTCCATCTGAGAAGCCACCAGTTTGCTAATATCACTCAGGGGTCTTATACCAGTCACCTTTTCCATAGGCTTCTGTGTCTACATCTGATACAGCAGAAGCCTGAATAAACCACAAGTTCCCAAACTTTTCATGACAACAAACCCTTTCCCTTTGAATACTCTCCCTTTCCCCCCCTCTCTCAATGGACCTCATGTTTTGAAAGTTTTGGTTTTTTTCTTCCACTGAACAGCAATGATTAATACATCAATACATTTCCCCTCATCTTGATTAGCTGGAGACCAATGGAAACGATCAGATGTTCTCACTGGTGGCAGGTGACCAGAGCAAACATGACATGGCGTTGATAGAATTCCCCCCCAAAAGGAAAAGCATATTTTAATTAGTTTTTACAGATATGTCGCCAGGTATTGAGTGGTATTTACTTTGGCTTTTTGAAATTCTGAAGTGAGCTCAGGGATGTCTCTTGTTTTCCGGTTAGCTTGTCGAGTATTCAGGACCCCAGACTGAGAAGTTTTGAAGGAGAGGTTCTCTGAGGTGCCTTTCCACTCTGAAGCTCCACGGTTTTCTGGTTTTAGTTAACGCACGGTGTCATAAAACCCATTTGATCATTTACTTATTATTGCAGGCATGTTTCCGATAACTTGAACAAATGTTTGCATTTAAAGAACAAAAATGTTGGTTTTGGAAAGTGCTAGCATGGTGATACCCAAGTGACGCATCAAGCTTGTTCTTCTCCATTTCAACCTTAGACAGATTAGCTGGACTTTGAGTTTGAACCATCACATTTCATTGAGAAAGGGAGGCAGAAAGAGAGACTGATTCTGCAAATTTCTTTGTACACACCGCGCCCAACTTCGAGAGAGTTACCTGAGGTTTTCGGAGCTGAATTCGGACTCCAGGAATCTTAGGAACTGGTCCCGCCCCACCTGGTCCTTCAATACCTCGTCGAAAGAGAAGCCCCATCTCTTGACTCGCTGCTGGCTGGGCTCTTTGCTTTTGGGGAGAACAAAGGTTTAAAAAATGATCAATGCCAGGCAAAAACCTGTGTCCTGTTCCCTCTAACAACTCAAATCTCTTTTGCTGACACATGGCGAAGGGCAATGTCTCAAATTTAAGTGATAGATTCTATAAAACCTGTACAAAGTCCGGTTGCAGACTTTTACTCAACATGAGCCAACAGTAGAATGTCTCTTGAGAGAAGGCATTTGAAAGGGGCAACATTTAGGTGAGGCTCACCAAGATATCCGCCAAGTGGCTCCTGTCTGCAGAAAATGAAACAACCCCATTTATTTGGCTTCTCTGGACGATGGCGGTCAGTTAGAGCCCAACTCTCAACTCCACCATTTTTAGTCTTATTTAGATCCAAGTGACATACCCTTGGTCAGAAATGCATCGGGATAAACCCTCGTCACTTGCCTGGAAGCAGAATGTTGTGTTCATTTAACAACCACCTGCTTCGTGTTTATGATGTTTTGGGCATTGTTTCGAGCGTCTTAACTCTGCTAACTCACAGAGTCCTCACTACTGCTCTGTGAAAAATGTACTGGTACTGTCCCCATTATACAGATAGAGAAACTGAGGTCTAGCGGTCATTTGCCCAGGGACACACTAGGAAGTGATGGAGTCAAGACGAGTCTGGATGGTGTGGCTCCAGAGTGCAGCTCTTAACCTCGCTGTGCTGACTCACGCCCATGTGACCCTCCTCAAACCACGTGATCTTCCTCAGACCATTTCCTTCAGCTCTGTCTTTCCTTTTGCAGTTCACTTGTGTATTTATTCACCTGACCCTTCAGGCAGCAATAGGGTCCTAGTTCGCAAGCCGCGTGCTATAACCACCCACGCAAGGAGTGGTCTGTGGACCAGCAGTGGAATCTCAGGCCACACCTCAGGCATGTGGATTCAGAATCCTCAGCCCAACAAGATCTCTGGGTGATTTAAGCGCTCATTCAACTTTAAGGAGCAGGGCACCTGGGCGGCTCCCTCAGTTGAGCATCCAACTTCAGCTCAGGTCATGATCTTGCAGTTCGTGAGTTCGAGCCCCACATCGGGCTCGCTGATGTCAGCACAGACCCTGCTACGGATCCTCTGTCTCCCCCTCTGTCTCTGCCCCTCTCCCACTCACACATGCTCGCTCTCTTTCTCTCTCTCTCTTCCTCTCAAAAATAAAAATTAAAAAAAAAGACACCAAACTTTGAGGAGTATTGATCTGGCGAACTGAATTTTAAACTATATTTCACTTTAAATCATTAAAGTTCACACTTCAGTGGCCACATGTAGCTAAGACTACTGTATTGGAAGGCGTAGCTCTGGACCGAAGTGATTCAAACCCAACCCTTCTATTTCTGCACTGCTGGGCATAATCACCAGCATGAGCATCTTCCAACTCTGAGATTGTATGCTTGGGGCTTGGGAGAATCTTGTGCACAACTCTGTACCGCCAGGCTTAGCCCAGCAGGGTCACAGTGGAAAGACCAAGCCCATCCGGTCAAGCCTGGGGACTTCTGTGAAACATCTCTTCCAAAGTTCCAGGCCGGGCCTTTTACAACAAGACAAGAAGACAGAGCCTGGATTCTCTTGAACTCAAGCCACAGAACCCATCACACTTGCTAGCTTGCCAGGGGACAGAAACTACTGTTTATGGAGAAGTCCCCCGAGGTTGAGGTTAGCAGCAGATGTGAGTCCCAGAGAACCGCGGCACGTTGCCTCTTTCTGCCGGGGTCATGCTGTGAGCTGGAACGGGCTCCACCATTTGCTCTTTGCCTGCCAAACTTGTAGCGCTGGTGGAAGCTTCACCCTGATGGAAAGCTGTTCCCCAAGAGCCGGGTGTAGAAAGTCACTCCATTTTTGTAGTGGCTGCCTCATGTATACACACGGCTAGTGTCACCATTTTCTGGTACCCACGCAGTGGGTCCACATTCATCCTACCAGGTTACATGGTGGTATCATGGGTGGGAGAAAGGTCGTTTTGGGGGCAGGCTAGGAAGCGTGGACTGCCATGTTAGATGCGTCATCAGAGACATAGGACACAGATGAGGACATCCAGAGAGCTGCAAGGTCAGACTTCAGCAGAAATAAGGTGGTCTATAGAGAGGGCACCTGGATACCGTAGTTTCCTAGGGTGGCCATAAGAAATTACCAACAAACTGGGTGCCTTAAAATAACAGAAATTTATTCTCTCATACTTCTGGAGGCTAGGAGTCTAAAATCAAAGGTGTTGGCAGGGCCAGGCTTTCTCTCTGAAGGCTCTAGAGGAGAATTTGTCTCGTGTTTTTCTCTCAGCTTCTGATGTTGCCAGAAATACTTGGGGATTCTTGCCTCCGTCACTCCAATCGCTGCCTCCGTCTTCACGCGGTGCTCTCCCTGTGTGTTTATCTTCATGTGGCATGCACTCTGTGCATGTGTGTCTGTGTCTGTTTTCTCTTTCTGTAAAGATACCAGGCATCCTGGATTAGGAGCCCACCTACTCCAGTTTGAGCTCCTCTTAACTGCCTGCATCTGAAATAGCCTTATTTTCAAATAAAATCATATTCGGAGGTTCTGGGATGGGTATGCATTTTGGGGTGACAGTATTCAACATCTGGGTTCCCTCAACTATCCATTATTCACAATCCTCCTTCTACATGTGGAGGCTCCACATCTGCTCCTTTTCCCCCTAGTACATGTGGTTATTGGGATCTGTTCTATTAAGAGCTTCTCGGCTCAGCTTCTTTCAATGTGTGTTTCTTGCAGCACTTGGGTATTTCCAAGCATCATCCTCTTTAAGGTTCAAGATCAGATTTGAACATGTTGCTACCACTGAATGGGCTCTGGTTATAAAATAATTTTGAAAATTAAAACATCTCCAGGTGACTGGAACAATAACTTTCCCTCGGCCCAACTCAAACGAGTAATTCATGGAACTCACAGCCCCTTTGTTTCCAACCATTGTTTTGAGATGCTTCCTTATGACATACATTTGCATCATCATTTAGCCTTTCAAGGGTATGTCACTGTCTCTCCAGCTACCTTGTGAGCCCTTTGAGGGCAGAGACCATGTCTCATGCATCTTTGTATTCACCATAGCATTTTCACACAGCAAGTGTTCAACACTAAGCGGAAATCAATAAGAAAATGTGTATAGTGATGTGAGTGATGTGTCCTTATCCTGATGGGATTTTCTAATTGCTAGCTGGATGTCTTTTCTTTAATTGGTGCTCTGTGCCCACTGATTCTTACCAAATTCTTACATCCCACTGGGCAGCCCAAACCAATATAGAGCAAAGACAGGTGGCTCTCCAAGGGAGTCCATCTTTCATTCCAGCTGATCCCCCAACCTAAGAGCATGGTAGAAATCTCCCACATTGAGAACAAGAAAGACAGGTTCAGAGGAAGCAGCCATCTATATTCAATCTCAATATATGCCAGGGAGGTGGATATTTGTATTTAGGTGTCCAGAGATCAAGAGAGGTTAGATTTCCCAAAGCCACACAGTCTGGAATCGGTACATGGGCCTGCCTATTTCTAAAGCCTGTTATTTTTTTCCTACTACCTTGCCTTCCACTACATTTCCCTCATTTGAGGTCTAAACTAAGATTTGGGGAAATACATAAGCCATCTTGAAAAGACTTTTGAGTCTTTAGAAAAATTATGAAACAAAGGACAGTTCCTTAAAGAGCAAATATCCAAGGATGCCATTTTAGGGTCAAGGCTTTTGAAAGAATGATGGCAATTTTATTTTATGCCCCTAGAGTAGCCTGAGGGTCCTGAGTACTCTGATGGGGAGTGGTCCAGGTATGTATTGTTCTGTGACAAATCATCCTAAAACTCTGGCTTAAAACAGTGATTGATTATTCTTTCTCTGTCCCCTGGGTTGACTGGGGCTCAGCCAGGTGATTTGCACGTGGGGTCTCTCAAGTAGTTATAGCTGGAAGTTGGGGGTGGGGTCATTGAAAGGCTCAATTGGGCTGCACATTCAAGATAACTCATCACATGGCAGTTGATACTGGTTGTTGGCTAGGAGCTCAGCTGGGGCTGTTGGTGACATGACCTCTTCAGTGGCTTGGCATTCTCACAGCATGGCCAATGGGTTCTAAGAAGGAGTATCTCAGGAGCAAATGTTTTGAATGACTGTGATAGGAGACACGGAGCTACTTTATGACCTATTCTCAGAATGTTACTTCTGCCACACTCTATTGGTCAAATTAGGCACCAACACCAGCCCAGGTGAAAAAGTAGGGACCTATCCCATCTTGATGTAAGAAGTGACCCACGCATAAGATGAAGAAAGGCATGGATGGGGCCATATTTGGAGGCTGGCCACCACAGAGAAGAAACTTGACTAATACCTTGGACTAATAGTTCTATCAGACTTGCTGGGCACAGGAAGCTTGGGGACAGTTGCTGCTACTCAGCAGATCAGGCAGGCTGGTAGCGGATACTATGGCCAAGCAGGATAAACCAGTTTCCTTGTAGCTCTTCACTCATGCCCAGCAGAGAGAGAAAGCTAAACCATGTGGAGAGAGTAAATTACGAACCACAATTCTGGCAATGCCACGTTTTTGTTAGATCCACTATCTGGTTAATGACATGACCAGAAATATTTCTGAGAGACCTCCCTGAGACACTCTCCTGATGGTATTTAGACTACAGAGTTCTCGGGGCACCTGGGTGGCTCAGTTGGTTAAGCGTCCGACCTCAGCTCAGGTCATGATCTCTCAGTTTGTGAGTTTGAGCCCCGCATCGGGATCTGTGCTGATGGCTCAGAGCCTGGAGCCTGCCTCTGATTCTGTGTCTCCCTCTCTCTCTGCCCCTCCCCCTCTTATGCTCTGTCTCTTTCTCTCTCTCTCAAAAATAAATAAACATTAAAAAAAATTAGACTACAGGGTTCTCTCCAACTGCAATCTGGCAACTTTTGGCTGATTTTTCCTCCATGATGAGCCCTGGCTACCACTCTTTTCTTTAAACTTGATTTCTCAGAATTTCCATCAGATAGACTTGAGGTGTAGTTTGCTCATCCTTAAAAGGGTAGTCTTTAATTGCCCTCTGAATAGATGCTTTCTCATCCTTGGATTTCTAGACCTAATAGCTTGCCTGAGAAGGAAAAAGGATTAAAGCACAATTTTCTATTATTCATGCCCTATCCTACATCATCTTGCCACTTATTTTGTTAAGTCCTGTTGCTGTCTTCCACTGGGCCGTCTGTAACCTCCACTTGGCAGAGAGAGTATGCTGAACTCTGTAGAATGCAGACTTTGTCTGTCCTGGACACTGTAATGAGCCTGCCTGCAGCCCTTTGCCCAGGCCCAGTGGAAATCAAAGCCTGCCTCAGACTAACTTGAGCTCCCAAGGAGAGTCCTGCTTTCTTACCTGCTGCCTTGACTCTTCCATAAGCCTCTACCCATCTTCACCCCAAAACTCCTTCCCATGAGATGTTCGGGAGGGTAGAAGCCTTTACTGAGATTCAAGGGTCTTGAGAAGGGGGTACATATTGCACCAGCCAGCAGCAGACATTAAAAAACATCACATACTTGATATTCCTGTGTTTGCAAAGTCCTTGGACGCTGTGGTCTTAGGGTTCTTCCTGGCCCTGCACAGAGGCCTGGTCTCTCCCATCACTCTGCTCTTCCCTGCTTTTCACTGTGCTTAGGTCTCCCCTCTCAGGAACAAAAATTACAAGAAATACGTTCTTCTCATTGCCTTAAGTCACAAGCCCTGCCCCTTGTTGTTTGAGTCTCTGCCAACAACTCTGCCCTCAGAGCCTGATTTTATGCCCAAATGACTTATCAATGTCCTTTGCCAGAGGAGAAGGAATCCTCAGTCTGGGAGATGGGAGGGCATGTTTAAGGCACCTTGCTACATTTGAGTCTTGACAGAACTTCTTGTTTGGAATTGAGCACACAGTAAGTTCTCAATTCATATTTATTGAATTAAGCTGAAACTGAGAAAAAATGATCTTTGATTATTCTACTGGTTATCTTAAGGCTTTGTGTCATGAGCAGGGACCATCTCTAGGCTGAAGCAGGAGGTTGGCACTGATCCCAGACTCTGTGCTTCTCCAAAGGTAGGTTCCTAACCACTGCCTGCATCTGAGTGGGTAGGAATGTCCTGCTGGGAGAAGAAAGGGCCTCACAGCTTCTCTTTATTTTCACTTGTATCTAAATCACTTGACTCTGTTTGAATGTACATAGAATGCCTTAGGTGTCTTAGGCATTCTGATTAGAGTAGAAACCTAAGCGATAAGACCAGAACCAGAGTACTAGTTGTAGGAGCAGATAGCATTCCCTTGGGGACAAAGTGCTGACAGGTTGGGATAAACTAACAGGTCAGGTGACCACCACTTCCCCGAATGATCATATACTTTGTTGCTGTCTTTACAGAAAGAAGGGGGAAATCCCAGTGTCCTTATGGTGAATTATGTTTATGTACCTACCTCCCTAATTCCCAAATACCAATGAAATGATCAGAGAAATAGTCACTCCTTCATCTGTCTTCCATCCAACTTATGTGTTTTGAATGCCTACTATGTGTCAGACATAGTCCTAGTTAAGTCCTAACTAGAAAGAGAACCAGGGGGAGGATGTGGTGGAGAAGAGCTGGATGGATGGGGTGATCACTCAGGGTGACTGATCACAGAAGACCTTTCTGATGAAGGGACACCCATGCTGACTGAGAAGTGAAACCAGCCATGAGAGGTTCTGAGGAAGTGGTCCAGGCAGAAGGGACAGGCAAGAGTCTGGAGTTCAGTAAAATATAATTAAAAAGAAAACAAACAAATCCGCAGTATGTAGAGGCACAGACGTTGGCTATCAGCGGGTGATAAAACTGAGAAATTTTTGGAAGGTACGAAGCAGATGGACTGAACTGGTGTCACCTGATTGGGAACCACTTACGATTCCAGGGTCATCTGAAAAGAAATTAGCTACATCCCCAACAGAAGCCTGGGAAACCCCCAAGCTCTGAGCAGCAGGACTGGAAGCAGAGGCAGCTGGTGGGCACTGGCCAGGGGACATATGGAAGACACTCAGAAATATGGAACAAAGGGTCCCTATGGAGGAGAGGGTCTCCTCAGCACATGGGGAGTATTTCCTGGCCAGGTCTTAATATGGGTAACAAAACCAGAGAGTAGTGCTCTGTAATCGAGGGGCGAAGAGCTAATAATAGAGGGAAAAAGCATCTCAGCAAAGCAGGGAGACTTCTAAAGACACTCCTGCTTTCCCCCTACTTTTCACTGGCTTCTGCAATCTAACCGGATTGTTCCCTAAGACCCCTCAGCAGAAGGGAGAAGAGTGGACCTATAGGGAACACCATGGAGAGGAAACTGCAGAATTTCAGAAACGCCATCAGGATCTGAGACAGAGCGGAGCACCTGGCTTGTGTGGATGTCACGCTAAGGGAAATCGGAGCTTTACCACCCGTGTCTCTCTGAGAGGGGACCCGGTCTTTCAGTCTGCTCTTGGCCCACATGGCCAGGGCTCACAGGGGTCCGTGCTGACTGAGCTATGGCTCCTCACTAACACTCTCAGGTGAAGCCCTATAGTCATGTGCACTGCTCAGAGGAGAGCCTGCAGGGGCCAGGGGAGGGGGTGGGGAGAGAGGTGGGGACTCCGCAAACCACACGGGAAGTTCTCAAACTGCTGGGCCGCAGAATCATCTAGAACACTTGCTAAAAATAAACCCAGAACCACCCTGGGGCATCTGTCTTCTTAATGAGCATTCCAGGTGCTTCTGCTATACCCTGTGCTTTGAGAACCACGGACCCCACCGCTGCCGAAGAAGTCCTCACCAGCTGCTATCTGGTCTGTCTGGATCAGGGCTACACTTTAGAATCACTCGGACACATTAAAAACAAACAAACCAATGCCCCACTGCCGGAAATTAATTGGGTTAGGGAGGGGATTGGGCATTGTGGTTTTTGTTTGTTTGTTTTGTTTTGTTTTGAAATAATATGGCTGCCCCATCTCAGAGGCTCAGAATTTCTACAAAAGGATTTCCTGGAAAGAGAGGATAGAACAGAAAAAAGAGTAGTGATTAAAAAATAAATAAATAAATAAAAGGAGAGAAAATACCTTGAGTTAAAAAAAGACTAGAAGAGATTAGAATTAGAATTTCTGGCAGTGGATCAGATTAGAAGGGATGACCTAGGGCATGTCAGAACTATTAGAAAGAAGATACTCATCTACAAACTACTTTTCTTTTAACGCTGACAGAGAAATAAATGTCAGTCACAAAATGTTTGTTTACAATGTACCAGGTTAAGACACCTATCAAGAAGAATGGGATTTGGAAGAGGCAAAGGGAAATTTATTTTTTTTTAATTAAAAAAAATTAATGTTTATTTTTGAGAGAGAGATAAAGTGTGAGTGGGGGTGGGGGGGGTGGCGGGCAGAGAGAGAGGAGACACAGAATCCAAAGCAGGTTCTTGGCTCTGAGCTGTCAGAACAGAGCCCAAAGCAGGGCTCGAACCCACGAACCCTGAGATCATGACCTGACCCGAAGCCAGACCCTTAACCGACTGAACCACCCAGGCGCCCCTTCTATTTTTTACTTTACACACTTTAATGTTATTTGTATGAATTGATGCCATTTTTAATTAAAGATTTAAAAGTAAATATGACTGGAATAGAAACTAGAGTAACAAAAGCTAACACAAAATTTGACTCATAAAGCAAAAATCAGGGAAGAGGAAAAGAAACAAAAAGAACAAGATCCAGAAAACATAAAATATCAGGTAAAAGATAAAATACATATGATCCAAGTAAATGTAATCATTTGATATCCCAATGTCCAAAGCAAAACACAGAGACAAGTGAGCACAGAACCCAAAACAGTCAAGTCACAAGAGGAAAATGAGTACCAAATGACCATGAGACAGGATTCTCAAAGAAATGAAAAAGCAATGAGATTTTTATTTTAGCTTAACGCACTTGCAAAGGTGACAAAGATTGATAATGCCTGGGATGGTGAGGATGTGGAAAGTGGACACTTTTAAGCTCTGGGCATGGGAAAGGTTTGTTAGAATTTTGCTCACGAGGAATTCGGCTGTGTGAACTCAAACCAAAATATATCTGCCGGTTCTAGCAGTTTCACTCCTGGAAATTTATCCTAAAGTAATAATTGGACTTGTGTGTGAGGATGTTCCTTGCATCGTTGTTTACAGCAGCAAAAAAAAAAAAAAAAGATAATAACTTTAATATTTATGACCTAGGGGTTGGTTAAATACATTACACTCTACTCATACAAGGGTGCACTCACTAGGTAGTTATTAAAGAGTATAAGGTGGAGTTATATGCATTTACAGAGAAAGATCACCATGATATATTCATTTAAAAATTATGGGACAATGTACATGTAATGAATCCATTTATGCAAAAGAATAGGATACTATATATATATAAATCTAAATCAAAGGTTTTAGACCCTAAATCAAAGGTTTCCAAACTTCCTGAGTCCATGGTACTTTTAGTGTGTCAGTAACTTTTTCACGGTGCCCCTGGGCCAAAAAAAAAAAAAAAAAAAAAAAAAAAGAAAAAGTACGTAACAGCTTTGTTTATTAAACAGTCAGGTCCAAAGGACTTAATATATATTTATGTCCTAAAACCTTAGTAGCTGTAAAGTACCTATACATTGAAAGAAAAAATAATGTTTTCTTAAATAACCACAATTCTTAAATAGCCACAATGTGTGCCTGATGGACACTGCACGTTATCTCAAACTCTGGAATCCGACTGGACCCCACCGTACTCATTTTCTGTTCCATTTTGGTTTTTGCAAAGTACTTGCTTTTTATCATAGCAACTGCCCTGACAACCCAGATTTGCAAAGATACGACAGCGCTGAAAGGAATGTAATGTGAAATGTTGGAAATGGCGAAGTACCTTAAGTTGGTGCTTTATGCAGTATCTGACACAAGTCAAACGCCACAGCGCTTCCCTCAAAGATCCAGAATATCCCGGGCTAACCCTGTGAATTCCCTGCCATGGTGCAGTTTGGGAACCACGGCATCAGACTATAAACAAAGACTCTTTCTGGACAATGAGATTGGATAGGAGGGAGAGAGAATTTTCTTCGTTATGCACATCTGAATAGTTGGGGCTTTTTATAATAAGCAAAATATGAAAGTAATAAGAGACTTTTGTTACTTTTTTGTAAGTTTTTTTTTTCATTCAAGAAAAGAAGGCAGAAAAAGGGCAAGAGTGAAAGCGAATGAGGGAGATGCAAAGAAATGAAAAATGAAATAAAAAGTCTGCTAGCTGAAGGGCGGAGGCTGCACAGGCACCCACACACTGAACGTGTGCGTGTTTCCCTCTGTGATTGTGACGCTGGTCCAAGTCCCTCCGGGCTTCGGCTCCTCGGCTGTTAAAGTACAGGCACCAGCCTCCCTCATGGGCAGAGGGTTACTTCCGGTTACTCCTGAAGAGCAGAGCGATGAAAACCACAGCTCTCGAGCTGGGTTCTAACCCTAACTCTGCTACCGGCTCGCTCGAGCCGTGTGTGACCTCGAGCAAGTTCATGAACTCCTCTGTGCCTTAGTTTCCTCATCTGTTCAATGATGAGAATAATAATATTTACCGGTCGTGGGGACTCCACGTGGGACACTTACTCGGTGGCCAGGGACAAGTATGCGCTACCTATTATTATTAGTGTTGTTTCTGCACATATATAAACAAATTGGCCCACAGAATTTTTTTCCCTCCAGCAATGAGAACTAGGAAATGTGAAGGACTGTCCCTGTTATCATGGCATCCAAAGGGTCAGAGAAAGGTCAGAGGAAGCCACTAAAGGGTCAGAGAAA